>NC_064042.1:10958539-11166039 GCF_932526225.1 Nematostella vectensis | reverse complement strand
TTTCCTCGCGAACGCCAGCCCAGCGAAATACAGAGAAAAGAGGCCTCTGCTAGCAGGGAAGAAACAAAACTCAACATCCATCAAAACTTGCTTCTATTAAATATTCTCAATAGGTACAAAAAAGGACCCCTCTATTTTGCAAACACACACACATAAAAGGATCTGGCGCATTTCAAATACCTCCATAGAACGGGTCGCTCGCCGTTGTTGTAGCCATCGTGAAGAGTTTGCTGATGATCCCCGATATGTTGTGCGCTTCATTTATCAATATGCTTTCTGATCTATGGAGTAGGAGAATATTTTAAGCAAATAGGCAATTCCAGCACCCGAAATGGAAACCCATCGAAACTACCGTCATGCAGCGCGCTCTTAGCTTGGGGAAGAATTAAGATATGGCGCGCTGCATGACGGTAGTTGAGGTAGGTATCTAACACAACAATTACCGATTTTTCACCAAACTGTTCTTGACTGAAAGAGAACCTAGCACAGGCTGATGAAGGGGGTTTATCTCAATATTTTTTTACATAGTTACGAGCTAAAGGATTCTGTAAATAGATTAGTGTTTTGCAGTTTATCTTTTATAAACAAATGTTTCCGTTATTGTCTCTGATAGAGGTCCCCTTAGCTCTTAGCATAAAAAAACTCTTCACCGAAACGAATTCGATAATCATTTTGTCATGTAAAAAATAAAACGGTCGCTTTAGGGTCAGAGTTTGGAGAATTTACCGTGCGACAGGGTTCTTCATTCTCCATTTAATAAACGGCTTCATTGAGGTCTTTCCTGGACCTGCACATGTAACTGAGACGAGTATAATAGTTTTTGTTTCTTTTTTCTCGTTTTGCATTCAGTCGCTTTACAAACGATTTAGATGATATCTAACCAATGAGATTGAGCAAGCTCAACCCGTTTCACGCAACAATGTGGCGCGCTAGGTTGTTTTGGCTAAACAGCCACTAAGTTCCCTATAGAAGACTCATTTCTGGCGCGATTTGCGCATTTTTTTTTAGTCTATGCTTTATCAGATTCCGCTAGATAAACTCTTCTTGGCCATTTTTTTTTTTTTCATGCAAGTTAAATGAAAGCAATATTTCTGGACCTAGGTAAAAAAAACATGGCGGCCATAGAGAGACGAAAATAAGAGCATAAAACAGTATCTTTCTGCTTTTTGGTAGGGTTTTAGACGTATCAAAACTTGAAAGACTTGTAGAAAAGCCTTTGGGCGCAAAGATGTGGTAAAAACTTTTATTTCGAATGGCTATGTTCGGTGGGAAAGTCCGATTCGCTATAGTCAATAGATGACGGCGAGAATGATGGTCATCACGATTGAATTACAGCTTGGAAGCGTAATTATACTGGAATTCGAAGGCACACTTTAAGGTGGACAAACAGGCATGGATTCTTGACCCTGGAGTTGACTACTCAGTACTGCAAATGGTATTCGTTGCGTTCTCCGAAGCTCATAATGCATGCATAAATACATGCCTTACAGGTGTTTTGTTTATAGTCTCAATAAGTTATATATGCAGCCCGTCCGAGTTTGTCGGTTGATCATGAACATTCAGTATTCAAATTGTTTTGTGCAGGCGCTGTTAAAAATTGAATGGGGGTCTAGAATTTTCAAAGGTGGTTCAATTTATGAAAACCATTACAATAGCTTTGTGCTTAAAAAGGATTGGACCATTGGATCACAGAACAACCTGGATCAGCCACTGCAGAAAATGACTTGACACAACAGTGTTTCACATTTGTTTTAATGACTTAATAGTGGTATAAGCTTATATCATCTCATCTCCTACACACAAAAAGCATGTGGTACACAGAATATCAAATAAAACAAACAGAAGACACAGTTTGATTTGTTTGTTTTGTTTTTTTTTTTTGCTTGGCTTGGCTTGTACCAACCAGCCCATCTTTTGTATAACTCTTAAATTTAAATATTTGACAATGTCCCTAGAGCATGAATGGGCTATGAATTGATAGCCGAAAGGCTGAATGGGCTTAGGATTTATATGCCTTGAAGGTTAGAGGGATAATTGCCCTGGGGTGGGTTGGAAGGGGGGGCAGTATTCAGTTATAAACATTATGGAATGGTCCAACAGAGCTCAAAATGTCATACACCCAAAAAGGATGGAAACTTGCCACCCCCAAAATACACAAGCCTGTTGGTAAAATGTTCAATCCCAAAGAAATGCAGTGGACACATGTTATGTTGTAAATGTTTTTACAGCATATGTATAATGCAATCAAATCATTTTCATGAGCTTATCATTCTTCTTCTAAACAATTTTACTCCAACAGAATTCTAATGATTTGAATTCTTTCTGGTAGAAAATTTTCAGTCAGAGTAAATGGGAGAAAAGTGGAAACAATTTGTCCAATCATACAATTTTTACAATCAAGCACCATACATAAAAGTGATGTGAAATAATCATAGGCCCCCTCTCATTTCAAAAGCCCATTGCACATTGTGAATGCACAATATGCTGTGTATTATATTATGTTTTAGTGCGAATAAAAAAACCCAGAAGTATAATACTGTTTTAGCTCTGGGGATTTAATACATAGAAACTTTTTAACCAACCTTCATCCATGCTCTTGGTTTATATTCGGATCATACTAGAAGAAGAAAACCCTTCCCTCACTAGAAAACATGTTATTACTAGAAAACCTGGTCCATGGACCAGGGGCAGGGCCGTAGCAGAGGCTAGGGTGCAAATCTCCATTAACGTTGAAAGCCATATAATCTCTTACCATTTTTCCACCATGCAGCGTTCTTTAAGCATTGTGTCTTTGTAAATACGAAGGGGGTCCCCCCTATTTTCTTGACAGTGCTACAGAACTGGGGGGTCAGTTTGTAACCATACTTTCAAAAAGTGTAATAATCAATAACACATAGCTTGAACAAATAAGTTTTTTTATCACTAAGAGTGGAATACAAAGGAGCAAATTCAATGATCTCTATGTTGTACGACTCTCTGAGTTGTTTTGCTGACGTTTCGGAGCATTATCTATCCCCACCCCCTCTTATAACGGGCTTTGAGGAATCCGGGTTGGAAATTTACATGCAAGGCATGGCATACAACGAGCCCCCCCCTTCCTGAAACACGTCAAAATGGCATATTTCGTCGTTTGAATTTGCTCTGATGCCAAAAATATCCATTTTAAAAGTTGCTGGGGAAAAATATCTGTTCCTTTTTCCCAGGAGGGACCATTCCTTTTTCCCCAGCCAGCATTGGTTACGAATTGCCATTGTGTTATTTTCATTTGTTCAAGAAATAAGTTACCCTTTCTAATCTACGGGGGTCATATAAATTACACAGTAGAGCACAATGGGATCTTAAACATCTAAAAATTTTGGAAGCAGCGCGTCTATCTTGTGAAAGTTTTTTTTTCTTATTGAGAGCGGATGGCCTGTTAAATAGCGCAGATTGATAGATTCTCTTGTCTCCCTTTGCTATGGCCGCGGTTAGGTTTTTTCGGCCCGCTAGATTGTCACGCAATCCTCCGAAGCATTTATAGCCGTGATTCTCCCATGCTTGTTAGCTAACTTTTTACAACTTTGTTATTGCCAGGCAAAAGAAATTTACTTTCTTATTTATATGACCCCCGTAGATTAGACAGGGTAACTTATTTCTTGAACAAATGAAAATAACACAATGGCAATTCGTAACCAATGCTGGCTGGGGAAAAAGGAATGGTCCCTCCTGGGAAAAAGGAACAGATATTTTTCCCCAGCAACTTTTAAAATGGATATTTTCGGCATCAGAGCAAATTCAAACGACGAAATATGCCATTTTGACGTGTCTCGGGAAGGGGGGGCTCGTTGTATGCCATGCCTTGCATGTAAATTTCCAACCCGGATTCCTCGAAGCCCGTTATAAGAGGGGGTGGGGATGGATAATGCTCCGAAACGTCAGCAAAACAACTCAGAGAGTCGTACAACATAGAACTTCAATCCTGTAATGATGTTTTTCCCTTTTCCAAAACGCCTATCCAGACCACAAAATATTTGTACAGCTTGTCTGTAGTGTTTTTAATCATACCATATATTGAATTTGTTGTAGTCGTCTATTTTGGTTTTCAACTTGTTCTTAGCGAAGGTTTTTAAAGAATTATCCTATCCTCGTAATATTGGCCTTTATAATTAAGTTACATATTTTTATAGTTGAAAATTTATAGTTTAAAATTTCCTTCGCACCGTCGCCCCAGTGCATCTTGGCTTACGCACGCGCCACATCGCCTTTCACCGACTTATGACACAATGACGCCAAACAGAGAATTCTTGTTTCCGCTGTCTGTCTGCCAAAACTCGGACCACAAATCTGAAAACTAAGCTACTTTTATTGAATCCGGCTTTTGATAGTTGGAAAATGCTTTATCAAGATAATGCTAATATGTACACGATTAAATCTAGTAAGCCTTTTTTAAACTTTGATCTCCCCAGGCATCTGTTTCCGTTTTGTAAAAAAATGTTTATTTTTTGTCTAGTTATCTAAGATAATTTATCTTGCTTAAAGGGATTCAGATAACGAAAGCTGTACCGATGTCTCGCTATTCATTCTTTTTTGTTTACGGCAAAAATACTGTAAACAAATAAGTTTTTGCTTTTGGATGTTCTTATTATAACCAAGATGGGACTATAATAATTTGCTCCAATCTTGCGTTATCCAAATATCAGGGGCTTGTTGCACCCAGCTCTTAAACCCAAAGTATGTATAATCCTGAAAGAAAAAAAAAATAAAGAAAACATCTTTTTTAACATCCTTTTAATGCCATTCATCAAATACACATCTTGAAGTTTAAAAATGTATTTTCATCCTTGCAATTTCATGGAAAATAGTTTTTTGACAGAAACTGAAGGAAAAATGACATAACAGTACATAACGAAACGGCAAACTGTGCCTACTTATATTATACCGAGGCCAAAAAGCGATAAAGCGGCTGGAAATTTTTAACGAGAGTTTACGGAATATAGAAAATTACAAACCTACGGCTTTTCGGCCGTCCATTATTTGGCGTCACCGTTTGAAGTATCGCGAGCGCAATAAAGGTTAGAGGGGGGCACTTGGGACAAATGTGAATTTTAGGACCGTTAAAGGGGAAAAAGGAAAACTGGATCGACAGGCCTCCTTGTTTGGTAATAAATTCTACTTGTGGACGAGTTGACTCAACTTGTGGACGAGTTGGTTGTGGGCGACACGGTTTGTGGACGATGTGACTCGATACCGTTTTGCGCACGCACTCCTCTCCTCAATGGTCTCAATCCTCCTTTTTTCTCTTGCTCTCACAAGAAAATAAAAAGAAAAGAGAACAAAAACATAGAACAACTACACTTTTGAGGCATCGAACAATGATGGCTCTTTCACCGGAAAAAAAAAATGTTTCTATCCATTTTACCAAGTGCAAGGTTAAGGGCATTGGCAACTAATAATGATGAAGTTCAAGTCCATTTCTATCTAATACGTTTTATGTACACAACTTCTCCAATTGAAAAAAAGGCAATAAAGACAACTGTAACAATTAGAAATATCTTGATTACAAAAGTACATAACAGCAATTTCATTTTTACTCTCACCAGTTCTCTAAACAACCTTTCCGTTGAGGTTATCGGTTCAACGATTAGTAGGTCTAGCTTTTTAAAATAAGAATAAAAAGGATCTCGGTCAATTTACCGGGTAACAATCAACATTAATTCTGCCTAGCTTCATTTTTCTGAATGATTCTACTATGCAGTAGGTAGCGGAAGGTAGGGTGTTGATGACAGTGCTGAAAACCGCCGGACTAGCTCCAGTATCGCGCGGTTAAACCAGCCTTTTTGTTTTGAAATGGCGGCTTTTACCGGCGAACTGTCACATTTTGGCAAATGCTAAGAGAAGTAGCAAAAAAAATCAAAGGCTATAATTTTCTTTACGACTACCTCATTATCAAACAAATTTGTATGGTTTTAATGCTGTACAGTTACCAAAACAGCGACTGAAGTCAGCCTTTCGTAAATTCACTAGATTGATTCAACACTACGATTGTGTTTGTTTTCGCCATAGCACGCGCATGCGCATAAGTTATTCAACATTGTCGCATTGATAAGGTATTGCGGCGTTGGTATCCCATTCTGTTGATTTTCCAGACTTTTTTTTATCACGACATAGAGTACGAAACTCAGCTGGATTAAAACGCCTCCGCTTTCTACTAAACGTCTTAACAAGCTGCTGTAACAAGCCAGTGGGCCTTCTTACGATAACATAAAAGGAAAACATACTTAAACAAATAAAGGGAAATAACGTGTTAATGAAGCTGGTATAATAAGATAGGCGTTCAAGCTTTCTTGAAGTTTCTATTCTTAGGTTTCTTTCTTTTCATACGACGTGTTGTGTCCATCTCAAAAGGATAGACCAAAAAATCTGCGAAATATTACTTTTTTTCATGTATTCCAGAGGGCGTTTTTCATTATCAAAGCAAACAAAAGACGGCAACATTATCATGAGATTTTTATTCTATAACCATACGACACACAGCTGGTCATTACTCAGGGTGTGATGTCAGGGCTCTTTCAGCTTTTTTGTGCTAAAGCGGCTCTTTTCTAAAGAGAAAAGAGAAAAGGAAATAATATCTTAACCTCATTCAAGCGCCAATTAAACTTCATAATCTTCGCTCTTGGTTTTCACGCATCATTTAGAGCATAACTTCGCTTAAACTTTGCCGCCCCGGCACTTAACAGTCATTGATGCTAATAGTATCAACTAACATCCACCTTAAGTAGAAATCACTTTACGCGGATTAGTTGCAGTTTTATACCGTTATATATACAAGCAATAGTGTGTTTAACGGTGCTACTGTAAGAATATCGCGTCTACGCAGTTAAAAGGTAAGGTTTAAGTCTTTCAGGATTGCGATACAAGGACGATGGTAAGACTGCTTACACAACCCTACACATTTAAACTCAAAATACGCACAACTTATTAGTACATAGGATAACTTGGTTGAATTATTGCTCCAGTTATTTCTTTTGTATAATTAGAGAAATAGCGTGTAGCAAGTGTCAGTTGTCTTATTTGCTGAACAAAAAGTTCTCTCTTCGGACCGAACGGAGAAAATTTCTTTTTCATGGAACATACTTTATACAAGTATTTTATAAACATTTGCGTAAGCGATTTAAAAAGATTGTTAGAAAAAATTTTGTGCTGATTCGGGTTTTTTCCGTTCCTCTTGGCGTTTTTAAGATAATCTCTTGAATAGTAGAATAATATGCACAAGTGGCTTGTATAAAACCTGAATATGTTTTTTTTCCCATAATTGGTTTCAATTCTTTATTGCTGTGCCTTGTATTGCGATATAATGATGGATGAAAAATCGAATCAAGTTTGAAATATGGTGGTTTACGCCTCGGCTTACACCTTCACTGACTTTTAGGGCCGTACTTCATGTAGGTTCAGTAGGAAAGCAATTAAACTTAAATACGGTTATCCTTACTATGAAAAAAAAAAAACACGCGAAATGTCTAGATTAGTTTTGGTAGCTTGTATGATCCTTTTACTTCAATTTTCCGTCGCTCTCAAGAACCCTGGTCATTTTTTATTATCATTTTCTAATATCCAAAAACGCGATTCTCGGCCGCAAGGGGTAATAATTGGGAAATGGTGACCGCGTTGGTCGCGGCCGAGGTATTAGATACAATGTTTGAGCCGAGTGACCAATATTTCGGACTTTCGTAAATGGCCGCTTAAGAGGGTTGCCGTCGGTGAGCAATTGTATAGGTTAGATTTTACTGAAAAATCAATTACAAAATAAGAATGAACTAAGTAAAACATTTTTTTTTTGCTTTTTCTTTGGATAATTTAATTATTACATGATCAAGTTTTTTTTATTACGAAAAGACCATGTATTTTTCCCTCAAGGAATTTACCATTAAGTGAAAGTTGATAAAAAAACCCGTCTTTTTCTTGCCCGAGTTGGTGAACGACAATTTTTTTCCCTCAAGGAATTCAGCTTAGCAAGAGTTGATTTAGAACCTTACTATTCTTTTCCCTGTACGAGTCGCTGAACGGCCATCTATTTTTTCCTCAAGGAAATTGATCTTTTAGCGAGAGTCGATTTAGAACCCTACTATTCTATCCTTGTCGGAGTCGCTGATTGGCAATGTATTTTCCCATTTTATATTTTAGCGAGAGTTAATTTCGTACTGACAGCTGATCATTTTTATGTTTACAGTCAACTGCAAAGAAGGGGAAAAAAGTTTGCATCAATTTGTGCGGTTTCCTTGTTTGACACTTACCATCATTGAAATTTGTCCGAGCAGAACCAAGCTGTTATAGGGCAAATTCGAACGGCAAGCTCAATTTCAACGAACTCAGTGCATTATCTGTTTTAAGGAAAATAGACAATCAAAGCCAAACAACTGTTAACAACACCCCTATTTTCGTAAATAAAAAAACTGTGTGTTATTGTTCTTGAGCGAAAGACAGTAAATATTTGAACTGGAAGTACTGTCGTTAAATCAATAGGGCTGATAAGAGTCTGCCAAGTTTCCTTCTACATAAGTTTCGTCAAACGTCTCGACTCTTCCCTTTTCTGTTAATCTTCAGTCTTGAGCTCAAAGATGGCAAATCCACCAAAACTGGGGTAAGGCTTATCTATATGAACACCCTTTGCATTCATAAATCGTTTATATGAGACAATATTTTTTTTCTTTAGTTCGCCGCATATTGTTATGTAATGTTAAAATACTTTGTTAGCTCGTCAGCTTTCTATTCTAGAAACGTGTTTTTCTTTTATGTCTTTCATTTATAAAAAAAAAAATATTTTGGTGAGCGCTTGAGTATATGTTGGGCGCACAAATACTGCTTCAGTACGCTATAATAAGGATCAATTTTGTTGGTATGGCGACTTCGAAGATAAGATTTTTTATATCATTAAATTAAGAAAAAAGAAACTTTTTAACCCATTATCTGATTATGTCTCATAGAAAATTCACTTAATTTTTATTTCAGATAAATGAACACCTCTTTCTTATTAAAAAAATATTAATAACAACTTTTTTGCCCTTTGCCAATTTTGAACATGGTGGTGTTTTATTTTCCAATTTTCGATACAAACAGCGAAGGTCAAATGTTTTCATTCGTCTTTTGAGAGGGTTTTGTTTGTTTAAAAGTTTTAAATGAGAAAAATCATTATTTATTAAAAATGTAACACAACTTTGTGTGGGTCACCTCCTAGATGTTTCTTTTTTTTCAGTTTCTCTCACCTTTTTTTAAAACAAGCGGTTGTGCCAAGTGCATATATATTACTTCATATTATATTTACGCCAATTGGTTTTAGTAAGGAAATTCCCCAGGAGGGAATGTTTATAACATTTTACTTTTTACTGGTTTTGAATCTTGATTATTTTTTATTCTATTGAACACTTCTTGAGTCCACTTATTGTGGTCAAGAGTTTCCTTAATTTAACCACACAAAATCTATGAAGAGTTTATCATTCACTAATAGTCGTTGCAATAACTGCTGAATATATCAATAATTCTAACCAATTACAACTAAGATTTTAATTTCACAATACATCTTTGACATCTTCGTAACAAGCCGTAACTACGGCGGTTTAACTTAGGTATTTCCGCGACCCTTGTAATACAGTAAACATTGATTAGAAACACGATATTGCCTTACACTAGTCACTCTGCGAGTCGCTAAGTGAATTCTCTTTCAGGATGATCCTGCTACGGTGCACTTGCTTTGTCCTCGTAGCTACTACGATCGGCGTCTTCGGTAAGATGTCCCACACATTTAACTAAATATATACGCATTATGTTTTAAAGTCAAAAACGTGTTTACTTTTTGAAGTGAATATCATATTAATTTTTTTTTTTGCATTTGACTTTCTATTGCACATTGTCCAGTTATGGCCCTTTGTCAGAACTTTTTTCATGGTAATTATGAATGTGAGATATGTTATTTCCTATTTGGTTTGTATTGCTGTATTGTTTCGCACATTTTGCTGGTTTTAGGTACTAATAAAACACTGACGTAGTATTTTACTTGGTGAAAGGTTGAAATCTTGACTCAGATTAAGTTTTTTTTCTTCTTTTAATCGTACTTGGAGCAAGAAATTTGATCTGTGGATAATTAATTGCTCAAGATATACGATAAGAACCTTATTTTGTCTGTTCCAGGAAGATAAACGGGAATTTTAATCGTGTGCAGTATATATTAAGTTTGTTTAACAATTAAAAGCTGAGTCTTAAGTCCTATCATAATCAAAGTTTCTCTAATCAAAAACGAATTTTTTTCTGATTTTGTCATGTTAAAAATGATAAAAATATCAAAATTAAATAATATAAATCATTTACCATTTATGAGTGAGATCACAATTTAGAGATGAAAAAGAGGTATTTCGGGTTTTACTCTTTCTTAACCTTTCGAAAAAAGTGCCTTGCTACAAGTGAATTATAGCATTGTGCCAAGGTTGCCATGTCGACCGTATTGGTAAGCGTAAAGCTAACTTTCAAAACGCTAAAAAAGTGAAGCCAATCTTGGCAAAAGCTTAACGGACTATCGAGGAAAAAATACTATAAAAAATAATACTGGCAACGACAAAAGATATAAGAAAATCTGTTAACCCCCCAAGTTGAAATCTAATGATCGGTTCTTTGAAGACTGCATTTTATAACCCTCGTGGGGAGGTTGTAATAAATCGTAGTTGTTTTAAGGCTGGATACAGAGATTTCGAGAAAAAAATGGCAGAAAGTGATTTATCGGTTTGTCGTGGGACGGGGTCCTAACGGCTTTTTTTGTGTGTTTTCCGATATTTAGGGAGTGCTCAAAAAGACCTTTTCAATATTCTGGTTTGAGATTTTTTTTAATTGAGAAGTTCCTCTTTTAATAAAAGCATTTCAACCCGCACTACCCTTTCTGACATCTCGAGTTATAATATCAACATTAATACCAATACGGTCTAAGCGGCCTCGTCTGCAGTTGGCATTTGGCATTTTCTTTTTCTTTGCATATATTGCTTCTAGTATACAAAAAAAAACTCACAGTGGCGCAGCTTCATAGAACATGATTTGGACAGGTTTCTCCATCCCGAGGTTGTTGACAGAACTAAAGCCAAGTGAGGGCCCAAGACCAACTGTCGATTCGAGATGAACTAATACAACAGTTGATCACTAAATGCTACCGTTTTTTCCAATTTCCTAGTACAGCTTTTAGCTATCGGTCATTATTTGATGTTATTAAACTTTGCGTTATTACATTATTTTGCGTTGAAAAGTTATTACATTTCTCGTTAAACATTTATTACATTTTGCGTTAAAAGTAATTGCATTTTGCGTTAAGATTAAATTTTAAAAATCATTTTTCGTCAAAAAATACGCTACCCCCTACAGATGAATAAATGCATTAAAACAAGGAACTTACATGCTACAATAAAAAAGAAATTAGAAAAATAAATACCTGTGGCTGTTGTTTCAAAAAGGAACCACTCCGCCAATTTGTTAATACTATGTATATAAAAAAGGGTACTTAAATTTGTAGTCCCCTTTTATTTGACAGAAAGATTAAGATATTTTTTTGGTTCCCGTTTTCCCGTTTTGTGATCGGCTTATAATATCGAGTGGATCTGAGCATGCGTAACTTCGGAAATCCTCTAAAGTTTTTACGTCCCTGTTATAATTTCCTCAATAATCCTTTTGAATGTTATTATTGATATTTTGTTTCTTCTCTGTTTGTCATTTTTTAGGCTCTGCCGCCAAGAATGCACAGGCAAGTATTTCACAAGCTTTGAGTAATATGATATTTTTTCAATTTTACTCTTTCAAATGCAGCATAGAAAAGCTCTCGTAAGTGATCATCTCTGTAAACGACCAAAGTTTTCGGTTCCCAAGAGTAGTAGCTAACGAAAGCTTCGACTGTAAAACAAAACCGTCTGATCACAATTAAAAATACATATTACTTTTCAGACGGTTCACCATCACATGACCAGTAGAGAGCTTCAGAAATACTTTGGGGTGGACCAACACAAAGATGGTAGTATTTTTTTCATATAAACACATATATTTGATATCTTCCGGGAGGTTGGGGGATCTCATGTACATATGTATCTGGATTTAAGACCAGATAGAATCAAAAAGCCCAAACTGTCGTGATCTCGTACCAGAACAATGAATACAATACACCAAAAACTGGAATTCGTCTCCCCAAAATTTTCGTACCAGAACAATAAATACAATACACCAAAAACTGGAATTCGACTCTGCCAAATTTTCGAATTCGACTCTGCCAAATTTTCGTACCAGAACAATGAATACAATACACCAAAAACTGGAATTCGACTCTGCCAAATTTTCGTACCATAACAATGAATACAGTACACCAAAAACTGGAATTCGACTCACAATTTTCGTCTATCTGATCATGGGTTATGATTATTTCTGTTTATTCCATAGTTCCCGAGTATGACGTCACTCACCCATACCAGTCTACCTCGGCCGGCACATTCCTGTCTTACGATCTACATAGCGACCATCGATCCCGACGCAGCACTGACATTCACGACAAGCGCTACAACATCCGGGCATTCGGGAAAAATATGCACCTCAAACTCCGAGAGAACAAACGGCTCCTCGCCCCAGGTCTGAAGGTGGAGGAATACCAAAACGGCCATGTTCGACGGAGTGAGCTTCCCATGGGGACTAAGCACTACATTGGCGAAATCGAAGGAGATGCTAAATCAATCGTCGCTCTTAGCTATAATGATGGTCTGGTAAGTTTTTGGTAGCTTTTCATTACCCCTACTGTGAACCTTGTTGAAAAACATGCATCAAGCTAAAGATATAACTTAGGTTATTTGTCGAAGGCCTCTGCTGTAAGAAAAAAATTCCTTTCAATTTCTTGTGAATCTACGATAAGAAACAAAGTATTTATAAGTAACCTCTTGTCTCCCGAGAGTGACTGCTCAATAGGGGGTACCCTGTGTATTCATCCTCATCCTCTACAAGTCTGAAGATGTTTTTAATGCTCTAGACCGGGATGATTCAAACACGTGACGAGCCTCTGTTTGTGCGCCCTATACCCCGCCACCTCGCCGCGCAAGTGGGACATCCCACGCATGCCACGCCTCATATTGTGTACAGGAGAGCGGCAAAGCATCTTGATAGTTTTGAGATTGATCGGGGTGAGTACTTATAGAAAGGACTCTGAAAGTGATGTTGATGGCGATGATGAAGTGATGGTGATAATGATGACGAAGAGTGACGACGATATGATCATAATCATGACGTTTATCATCATATTGTTGTTAATTTATGATTTTATAATGATGACGATAAATAATTATTAAATGGTTACGATAGTACACGCGCTGTGATTGGCTAATTGGTAGTCGTGACATAGCTTTTTTGTGTTGTTTTGTTCGATTGTAAGAATTTCTCCAAAACAAAATCGACCAAAAAACCAAAGCCACCAAAAAAATGACAAGAAACAAACAGGTCTTAAACTTGATAATGGGAGAGGACGAGCACTCTGAATCGGAGCTTTATTATCCTGTAGAGATTGAAGAGGAAAATTTTGACAACGAAAAGAAGAAAACAATAAGATGACTAGCCGCCACCGATAGCCAAGAAATACAAAGCTTAAGTTATTTATATCACAGGTAGCCCAGGCAATGGTTTCGACCCTTGTTCGTAGCTTGGAATCGGCTGTTATTCTTAGAGGTAAAACGAGTGGATTGAAGTCGCAATGTTTTGTGAAACATTGCCAATAAAATTGCCTTAAAACTTAGAACATGCCTTGTTGTTGTCATATTTATGTGTAAGATACGGTTTTTGGGGGTTTTCGTAACGGAATATATGACTTCTCTCCCCCTACTAAGGAAAGAAACAAGGTTGGAGGCGCCATTTTCGGTAGCACTCAAATACCGTCGAAATTCGCGAGGAAAATACAACAAACGAAATATTTTTATCTCGCAGACCTATGCCAGGGTACACTTACATTCGATATGTGGCAAAACATCCGAGCTAAATTATTTTCCCTGGCCGCTAGCCATTTCTTAAAACGAGTAAGCAGCGATTTGAATCCTTGACCGGCGCCGTTGGACAATTAGGTACGCTCGGCTGAACACGGGAGCGAAGCAAACAACTTATAGCGCGAGGCTGTCACCGGCGCATTCGATACGGATTTCATAATTTTTCGTGGTCTAAAATTCAGAACTATCAGTTTTCGAAGCAAGGTAAGTAATCTGTTATCTCTTATTTTTGTTTAATTTATATAACAGATTACTATGCACCGATGACAGCCTTGCAGACTTTCCACCTCGCAGGCTAATTAATAGTTTGCTTCGCTCCGTGAAGCAAACTCCGTGCCGTGAAGACTGACATCTGAGCATTTCTATTTTAAAAAGCCATATAAAAAAGCCTCGGTCGATACGCCAAAGCCTCAGTTTGATATTTCGCGGCATCACCTGACTATCGGTTAGGAAGTAGTTAATAAAACAATAAATGGTGATGATGACGAGCAGGATGAGAATGAGGAGAAATTTTTTTCTTATGAACGTAACGATGAAGATAACAAGAAAATGATAACGAAATCGTTTTTTTTTTGGAGGAAGAAAAGCAAATGCGAGAGCCATAAATAGCTCAGGATGCAAAGATACTTCAAAGCGACGCTCTCTCAACTGCGTCCTCTAGGCTACCCAATGCGATGATGTTGATGGTGACGGTGACAGTGACAGTGGCAGTGACAGTGATGGTGATGGTGATGGTGATGGTGACGGTGACGGTGACGGTGACGGTGACGGTGACGGTGACGGTGACGGTGACGGTGACGGTGACGGTGACGGTGATAGTAATGGTTGTGGTGATATTGACGGTGACGGTGACGATGATGGTGAGTGATGGTGATGACAATGATAATAAAGTATTGCTTTGTCCCAGATCTCCCTACTTATCAAGCATCCAAGAGATCTTTGCCTCAATCCCACGTAACCAAGAGAAGCTTGTCAAACATTTCAACCATCGAAATTGGTCTTGTGGCTGATGACGTCATCTCTAGTATCCACGGAAACGACAGCCGAAATTATTTACTCCAAATGGCAAATGTCGTAAGTACCGCTTAATCAGCCGTTATAACACTTTGTATTTACTGCACAATAAATATATACCCCTATGACATCAGCTTGATAACTTTAAATCATGAATTCCTTAAAGATAAAGAAAAGTTTTTTTGAGGAACATAATGGAACCAGCGGCCTTCGGGGCCGAGTGTAGTGGACATTGAAAAGCCGATTTGAGGCGCGTACACATGGGAGGGGTTGCCAGTGTGCACCCCCCGTGTTCAGGGTGCGTGCGCAATCCAATTGGCCGCCAACCAGTTAATCATTTCTTATTGAAGAATCGTCAGAATCGTCCAATTCTTTTTTCATATGAAAACCATAAATGCACACCAACTCCCGACCTCCCCCCCCCCCGACCTCCCCCCCTCCAAATTCTATGTACGCGCCTGAATTATAATAGGTACAACTGTAGTAAATACATTTTGTGTTTTTATTCTAGTTGCACAGCTTGTTCCAGGACAGCTCGATTGGCGCACAAAGGGTGTCTATTGCTGTCACACGCCTGATGTTTGTAAGAAATGCTGATGTGAGTGATATTTTGCTCGAAACCTTCTTTTGGGTACTATAATTACACAATAAAAACGAATTTTCTGTCAGCTGAAAATGATGACGCTGATAATGTTGATGGTAATGGCGGCAATTGTTAAACCAATTATGATGGTGCTGATGAAAATGATTATCGTTATTATAATTATGATTGTTGTAATAATTATTACTATCCATCCCAAGGAGGGGAGAGGAGGAGGAGTGTTCACTACATGTTCAATATATGCGGATGGTTAATTTGTGGACCGACCTCTGGATCCGCCACTGAACTATGAGGGGTTTTTTTACCGAATACAGATCGGCCTAAGTGCCACAGATGATAAGGGGACGAAACTGAGCATGATCACAACGTGGGCCTCTCAGAACCAAATAAATCCGGAAAGTGATGATGACCCGGATCACTTTGATGCCTTGGTGTTTAACGCGAGGTAAGTGAAGAGAATTCCTCTCATATCGACCCCAAGAGAAAGTAAAGTGTATTCCAATAATAACAATTCCACTAAATCAGGTGTGGTAGAGGGGGTTCTTATTACAAACACATCTGATAGTCAGACAAGCTCAAGCTTTTCTAATTCTTTTTTCTAGCAGTTCATTTAGCAATTTCCAATAAAACGTCTAGCAAAATGCTTTTAGCCCGGTTTTATTATTTATGTATAAAATACAACAGGGTAGGAAGCTCCATGGGCTGGCATTCACAACTTCCACTCTACTAGGCAACTTTTTCGGCAGAAAAAGTAAATTATAATGTCTAATATTTTCTTTTTATATTGTTTAAACAGGGGTAGCGATCCAGGAGGTAAGTGCGTTTATTTATCTATTTCAAGTTTATATTAAGCTGTACCTTACCGCCTCTAGGGCGTTGAAAACAATTCAAGACATGAGCAGTAGGGGAGCATCCATACCCTCCTTTTTAGTATTTCGATGCCCGTCACGGATCTGATAAGCTGCTGTTTTATTTTAGGTATTTGTGTCTTTTGGGTCTCGAGGCTCTCGCGTGTTAAAAACCTGTTTGCGAATTAATGATACGATTGTAATAAAAAGCGGGTGGTCTGATTAAGCCGGGGTTACATGACTCCACCCTCCACACCCCTCTTTTACTTCATATTTACTCGTTTGGATAATACATACATACATATTTCGGTAGAGGTTAAATTATAAGGATAGGCACCTTTTCTGTATGTAACTATTTCAATTTATTTTTTTCAAGGGCTTGCTCAAATGTCCGCAATCTGTGTGGGAGCCATTGCGCCTTCAATGTCGAACGACATCGGGCTGCAAACAGCCATGATCATTGCGCATGAGCTGGGGCACGGGTAAGATAACAGCAAAGACTATAGCCAACATCATAATCATCGATAATGTCGACATTATACATAGAGTGGATTGGCAAAACTTTGTCGCGACTACGCGACAACCCACATATAAGCATGGGTAAAACCTACTGAAGCACCCAGCTGCCATAGGAAGCCATAATATCCTGGGTCTACCAGAGTGAATATCTTACTAACAAAATCGACCTTTTTAAGGATATTATTTAGTCCCCTGGAAATGAAGACCCGCTTAAGATCAATAATGATAACTATATTGAAACTAATTATCACTCGATAAAAAAGACCGGGAAATTCTTCGGAGAGGCGGAGAAGCAAAAGGGCTTCTCTATATTTCATTGCAATATTCGTAGTCTGGGGAAGAATTTATCATTACTGAACGATATTCAATTAACGGTTGAGACAGCGCCAGATATAATTGCAGAAACAAAGATACATGAGAATATTTGTTTAAACTTGCATATACCGGGTATACGGAGGCACGACTTAGATGTATCAGGGGACGGAATTGAATCATGCTGGATAGAACTAGACCGTCGTAAACAAAAGAACGTTTTAATAGGCTGTATTTATAGGTACCCTAGACATGAAAATAGAGAGCTGTTTTACGATAATTTACGATCTGAATTCAGTGATTTGACAGGCAAGGGCCGTGAAGTTCTAGTTATTGGTGATACAAATCAAAATTTTCTACGACAAACAAACTGAGGAGTATCTGGACATGTTATCGGACATAGGTTTTATGCCAATCATTACTAAACCTACTCGAATAACCGAACATAGTGCGAGTCTCATTGATCACATTTACAACAACGAACCTGAAAAGGTGATTAAAACTGGTATTTGTTTGGCTGATATTTCGGACCACTTGCCTGTTTTTTGCACAATGAGTGGCAAACTACCTACATCCAATAAACCTAAATACTACCGTGATTTCAAGGAATTTAATAATGGCGCATTCCTCGATGAACAAGAAACAGTAGATTTCAAAAGCCTTATTAATGCTAACATTAACGAAAGCATGACTAACATTGAAACAAACTTATCCAGAATCGTAGATAGCCACGCCCCTAACGTAGGGCGTCTAAACAAAAGAAAAAAAACAATTAAATAAACCGTGGATCTCTACCGCTATTTTAGTGTCGATAAAACATAGACAAAAATTATTTAAAACCTATTACTTCAGTAAAAATTCGCAAAAAGTAAAAGAATACAAATTATACAGTAATCGGTTTAATAGAATCATACAAGTAGCAAAAAAGCAATACCTAGCTCAACAGTTTGAGATTAACAAGTCCAATTTGAAAAATACATGGAAACTTATCGGTACGATTATATCAGGGAAATAATCAAACAACAAGGATACAATCAGTAAATTAGTGCGTAACAATAGGCTTTTCATCGACAAAAGCAACTCAATGTGTGAGCAACTGTGAGCAACTCAATAACCACCAGGCAATAATCTGGCAGAAAAACTGCCCTCCCACAACGAAGACCCTACTGTATTTATTAAAAGGTCATTTATAGATAGTTTCATGTTCCGCGGGATTGTTGTTCGTCAACTCGTAGTCGAGTATGACCATAGCAATACTGACAGTATAACAATGTCTAAGGGGCGGAGGGATGAATCCGCAGGTGGCTTATAAGGCCAATTCGTGCAAGAAAACCCCTTCCACAAGTCGGACACCAGTAAGAGGGGGTCATATTGGTAGGTTGGTCAGCTCTAGCCTTGCGTTTTTGGCGTTTGTTTTTGGCTGCGTTGGAGCGTTTATTTTCTGAGTGGATGGCACCTTTGTGAATCAGATTACGCCAAATCGGTCTGTCAGATGCTGCAGTTTCCCACGTTGAAACGTCGATATTGAAGTCTTTCAGATGTGATTTGATGCAGTCTTTATAGCGTTTGCGCTGGCCTCCAACTTTCCTGCTTCCACGGCTTAGTTCACCGTACAACAGCTGTTTGGGTATTCTGGAGTCTGACATACGGCAGACGTGTCCTGCCCATCGTGTCTGAGCTTTGCGCATGGTGGTAATGACGCTGGGGAGGTTTGCTCTCTCCAGAACCTCAGTGTTTGTGATTCTATCCTGCCAGCGGATATTTAGGATGTTTCTGAGACAGCGGAGATGGAACTGCTGGAGAAGTTTCTCATGTCTTCTGTAGATGGTCCAAGTTTCGCAGCCATAGAGAAGTGTTGTTAAGACGACTGCTCTGTACACTTTGATCTTGGTGCATTGTGAGATGCCTCTGCGTTCCCAGACTGACTTCCTCAATCTCCCAAAGGCACTGCTTGCCTTCGCGATGCGGTTGTTGATTTCTGCATCGATGTTGGCGTTGCGGGAGAGAGTGCTGCCGAGGTAGGTGAAGTTTTCTACATCTTGAAGTCGCTGCCCCTTAACTGTGATGTTTGGTTCCTGATATGGTTTTCCTGGGGCGGGCTGATACATCACTTCAGTCTTCTTGATACTGATGGTGAGGCCAAAGTTGTCACAGGCGGATGAGAAAGCGTCCATTTCCTGTTGCATGTCATGCTCATTGACGGCGTTGAGGGCACAGTCATCAGCAAAAAGCAGGTCACGAATCACAGTCTCTTTGACTCTAGTGACGGCCTTCAGACGTCGTAGGTTGAACAGCTTTCCATCACACCTATACCTGATGGGGATGCCTAGGGGTGTCTCCCTGAAGGCATCAGTCAGCATTGCAGAGAACATCAAACTAAACAGTGTAGGGGCAAGGACACAACCTTGCTTGACTCCATTTGACACTTGAAAAGGGGCAGAGGTATTTCCATCATCAAGAACACGGGCCATCATCCCATCGTGAAATTGTCTAACAATCTTTATGAACCTCTCGGGGCAGCCGAACTTCGCCATGATTTTCCACAGTCCCTCTCTGCTCACAGTGTCGAACGCTTTTGTTAAATCTACAAAAGTGGTATAGAGATCTTGATTTTGTTCCACACTTTTCTCCTGAATCTGACGTGCAGCAAAGATCATATCAACAGTTCCTCGACCTGCACGGAAACCGCATTGGCTCTCAGGGAGATGGCCTTGCTCAAGGTGTTTGAGGAGACGATTGAGAAGCAGTCGGGCAAAGATCTTTGCAGCGATGGAGAGAAGTGAAATCCCTCTATGGTTGTCACAAGATCGCTTGTTGCCCTTTCTCTTGTAGATGTGGACGATTGTGGCATCTTTAAAATCTTGCGGGAGGGTCTCACTTTCCCAGAGCGATTGGAATAGCACTGTTAATTTGTGTAGGAGAGAAGGACCGCCTGACTTGAACACTTCGGCAGGGATGGCATCAGAGCCGGGGGCTTTTCCAGTCGACATCTGCTTGATTGCCTTGACAACCTCATCCTCTGATGGTGTTATGTCCAGGTCTGGGTTTATGTCCACCTGTGGAAGGCGTTGTATGGCTTCGTCATTGATGGATGATGGACGATTTAGAACGCCATTGAAGTGTTCTGCCCATCTCTCTACTATCATGTTTTTGTCAGTGATGAGTGTTGCTCCGTCAGCGCTCAGTAGTGGGAAACTGCCCGGTGTTGGTGGTCCAAATATACATCTGAGCGAATCGTAGAATCGTTTCGTGTCGTGTCTGTCTGCAAAGCCTTGAATTTCATCAGCTTTGTCACTCAGCCATGTGTCTTGAATGTCACGGAGTTTTAATTGTACCTGTCTGCGTTTGCTGACGTAGGCGTCTTTCTTCGAGACTGAGTTGGGATCATTTTGATGAGCTCTGAAGAGTTGCCGTTTTTCTTCCAAAAGAGCTGTGATTTTGGCATCATTTTCATCAAACCAGTCCTGATGGTTCCTGGTAACTGATCCGAGCACCTCAAGGGCAGCAGAATGAATTGTTGTCTTTAAGGAGTTCCAGTCGTTTCCAATATCCTCAGTCAGTTGATTTTCTAATCTTTCTACTAGTTTCTCTTGAATGGAAGGGAGCTTAAGCTTGTTGACATTGAGCTTTTTCACAACTGTCTGGCCCTGTGGTCTTCTTTTGGGCTGAATATGCAAATTGGTCTTAGAAATGATGAGGCGATGGTCCGTCCAACAGTCAGCACCACACATTGCCTTAGTCACACAAACATCCCGTATATCCTTTGCTCTGACAATGACGTAGTCAATGAGATGCCAATGCTTAGATCGAGGGTGCATCCAAGATGTTTTCTTTCGAGTTGGAAGGCGGAACATGGTGTTGGTGATAGCTAAGCCGTGAGTGGCGCACATTCTAAGCAGGAGGAGACCGTTACTGTTGCATTTTCCTACTCCATGGTGTCCGATGACACCTTCCCAAGCCTGGTGGTCTTGACCTACACGAGCATTAAAGTCGCCAAGAAGTAGGAGCTTTTCTGACTGTGGAATAGTGGAAATAAGCGCATCCAGTTCTTCATAGAACTTCTCCTTAGCATCTTCCGGGTTTGTCATGGTGGGTGCGTAGGCGCTAATAAGGGTAGCGGATCTCCCTCTGCCAAGGGGGAGCTTGAATTTCATGAGACGATCATTTATGCCTTCTGGTATACTGTCAAGTTTCCGTATGAGATGGTCTTTGATTGCAAAGCCGACACCAGACTCACGTCGCTCTTCACTGCTGCGGCCACTCCAGAAGAAAGTGTAGCCGCCTCCGATCTCACTGAGCTGGCCTTTGTCTGGGAAGCGTGTTTCGCTGAGGGCTGCAATATCGACGTTATAGCGGGCAAGTTCTCTCGCTACGAGGGCCGTTCGTCTTTCTGGTCTCCTTGACTTAGAGGTGGACGAGTCGAGAAGAGATCTAACGTTCCATGACGCAAGGGTGAGTTTGAGAGTTTTCTTGAGTATTTTCTTGTTATTTCGACCGCAAAATGGGAACCCGCCAACTGCGGTATGCTGGCCAGGTGTGTTGTGGAACAGGCTATGTTTAGAGCATCTTTTCTAGCTCCGTCCTCAGGCTATGGAGGCAGGCAGAGCTATCCTGAATAGGGCTGCCTGGTCGCTTAGGGGGCTGCCGGACTTCTCTGCTGTCCCAATCAGAGAAGAACGACCCTATAGCCTAAGCCGCCTGTGTGCAAGATTGCAGCTACAGCTTCCAGTGTTTCCGCACCTGCTGCTTCGCCGCTCCCCCATCGCCACAGGGCTTTGAAGGTTGAGGGTTGTCGATGGTGGTAAAGCTATGACATGCGCTGAATTTGGATTAAAGTGAAGGAGGCTTGCGCAGCACCAGCCTCACTCTCTCGCCCTGATGAGCCTGACCCAACGGCAAGACAAGGTCAAGACGGTTGGAGACTCACCGAGGGTGCAGGAGCTGCCGGAGAGGGACGAAGTACGCCTTCAAACCGACAGTGGGGCTCCACTCCAGATTTTCTGTCGGGGTTTACTCCCTTAGCCTTTGGCCAACCAAGACCTACCTGCAAGGCAACAGGGAGCTTATGCCATGCAGTCTCCATGACTTCACCGAAACCCTGGCACGGGGGGCTAAGTGGGTACTCGATCTTGCCCAAGGATCTCCCACAGACTAGTGGAGGGAAGGAGGCGTCCTACTTCTCCATTCTAGACCTGCTCCAAGCTAGGCCTAGCCACTGCCCGCGGGATTACCCCACAAGAAGTACACAATGAAATAATTAATTTAAAAGAAAATAAATCTGCCATAGGGATACCAAGGAAATGTATAAAGCTGGCAGCAGATCAAATTAATGAAGCTCTTACTATAATATTTAATCAGTCGCTCCTTGAAGGAACCTTTATAGAAAATTTTAAAATTTCAAAAGTAACGCCAGTTGACAAAGGAGGTCAAGAGCTGGACCCAACCTGCGAAAAGCAATTGATAACAATCAGTATACCTGTGGTGTCTTCCTTGACTTTTCCAAAGGAAGGCCTTTGACACTGTAAACCATGAGATATTACTGAAGAAAATGGAACATTATGAAATAAGAGGTTTGCCTCTTTAATTTTTTACAAGCTATCTTATGCACCGAAAGCAGTATGTTCAGTTGGAGGAAACTGTTTTATCAACGCAACAAATAACCTGTGGTATTCCTCAGGTAGCTCGTTAGGAACGATCCTCTTTCTAATCTATATTAATGATATGCCTAGCTGCACCGATGCTTTGACTTTTCAAATTTTTGCTGACGACACCAACGTGTTTGCGTTTGCAAGTGATCTCAAAACCTTAAAAAAGCTCATGGACAGAGAATTAGGAAAAGTCAAGGATTGGTGTGACATTAATAAACTATCCATCAACTTAACTAAAACTAATTTTATGATAATCAAATCGGTTAGGAAAAAAGATGACGAGGTAGATATAAAAATCGGTAGTCAACCTCTAGAGCGTTAGAAATATATTAAATATTTAGGAGTGCTACTAGATGAGACAGTTTCCTTCAAGCACCATATCTACTACGTATGTACACGAATCTCTAGAAATAACGGTATCCTCGCGAAACTCAGACACTTTTGATCTCTCATGCAAATGAAACAAATTTACTATAGTTTCATCTTTCCATATATATCCTGTGCAATTTTAGCCTGGGGCAGTGCTTATCAAACACACATTAAAAAAGTACAAACTAAGCAAAACCACTCAATAAGACTTATTTTCTTTGCAAAGACTTTTGGTACTGATGCAGACAGTACATTGCCCCTGCTCAACCTATTAGAGGTTCTTACAGTAAACTATGTCTTTAAATTCCAAGCACTGAAATTCATTCACCTCTGGCATAAGGGACTTCTGCCTTATTCCTTCTCTAATCATTTTAATTATGCAAGCGAAATCCATGGTTACAATACAAGATATGCCTCTAGGAAAAATTTATACAAAAATAAAGTACTACAAACAAACTCCGGTAAACATATTCTCTTTCCAGAGCCTTGTGTGTCTCTCTATTTAGTGGCCAGCGAGGTTGAGACGAGGTTGACCTCGCTGGCCACTGAATAGAGAGACGCTTGAGGCTCTGGGACCAGGGTACGGTAAACAAACATTAGAATATTTTGCAACAGATCTTTGGGTTGATCTCCCCACTGAGTTGAAAGAGCTTAATCTTTACACATTTCAAAGTGCTTTAAAGCGTCATTTACTGGATGAACAATACTAGTTCACGACTTTTTCACTCTAGAACTCTCCTAATTCCTTACTCATTTCTCCTCTCCTCACAGTTCTATCAACAATAAATATTTAACTGGAATCCGGCTCGAAAACTACTTGTTATTCCGGATTCCAGACTCAATGTACTATTCTTTTTTTTCCCT
Source organism: Nematostella vectensis (assembly GCF_932526225.1). Classification (NCBI taxonomy): domain Eukaryota; kingdom Metazoa; phylum Cnidaria; class Anthozoa; order Actiniaria; family Edwardsiidae; genus Nematostella; species Nematostella vectensis. The sequence goes on along the minus strand of NC_064042.1, from coordinate 11,141,855 downwards.
TCAATTATTAACTCAAACTGTGTAAAGTACACAGTGAATAAAGTTATTATTGTCATTATTATTATTATCATATATTAGCCACCGCATTTAAGCCTGAAGTTATGCGGTGGCTAATATATGCAGCTAGGCGCTTCAGTGGTTTTAACCCATGCTTACATTTGGGTTGTCGCGTGTAGTCGCGACAACGTTTTGTCAATCGACTGTATGTGTGTGAGATTCTAGTACTTGCAGCTACGATAAGTGATTTGTTTGACTAGCATCGGTACTGTGTTGTTGTTGTTGTTGTTGTTGTTGTTTTTAAAGAAAAGCATTTGCCGACTTTTCGAAACTACATGATACCCCAGTGATGGTCATCATCATCATCATAATCGTTATCATCACTGTCATTATAACAACACCATGGAGGTCGTTGTCCTGCTCATTCATCCTCCTCATACATCCACCATAGTCTACGCAAATTTTAGCTCGTTTTTCTCTTGTCGAAAAGAGTGTGACGGCGAAACAACCTAGATTGTATGCAAACAGGTTTCCTAGGGCTGGTATTCCGGCGAAATGATTTGATAACATATCAATAAGCTCACAATGATCATCATATATTCTATCATTGTCGTCACTATCATTGTCATCATCGTCACCGCGATCATCGTTTATTTTTAATGCCATCATCTTTCCTTATCATTGTGATAATCATCGTCATCATAATTTATGTGATCATCATCATCATCATCAATGTGTTTTACTATTTTTCCCCCAGTCTCGGCGTTGGACATGACCAGACGGACAGCTGTCCAGGGGGAGTCAATATCATGTCAGGCCACTCCTCTGGGGGTCCTGGAGCTTTCCAGTGGTCCAGCTGTAGTAAAAACGTTATTCAAAACTTCCTCAGGTAAAAATAATAAACACTTTAATCACCTATACTTATACACTGATTTTTTCTTGGTATTGGGCTCCACTTTTCCAAGATGGACCATTCTGGATACGGAATTGGATTTAAAAAATGTGAAGTGCTTAGAACAATTATTAATTAGGCGCTTTATAAATCTATAACCCTCTTTTTCTTTTCTTTTTATTATCTCCCCCCCCCCCCCCCCTCCTCCAAAAGTTTCCCAAATCCACTTAGCCAGTTATCAGGGTAAGGGAATGAAGGGCTTTGGAAGGTCCCACCACTTGTTTGGAAGATCTGTTCAAATAAAAAAGGATCGAAAAGAACTGTGACCTTAGGGCAAGGTGCTCAGGGGCGGATCTAGGGGGGGAGGCGACAGGCGAGTGTGCCACGCCCCGCCCTCTATTTCCAGACATTTGTCTTATAAATAACAAGAAATATAAGGAAATCTACGAAAGAACAATGAATTCGCCCCCCCCCTTTTTTGAAACTCTTGCTTCGCCCCCTCTTTTTTCTTCTGGATCCACCTTAAGACAAAATAGTCCGTTATGTTACCACACGAACCCTGCAGTTCTAAAATCCTACAATTTTCTCTTTAATTCTTTGATTCGATGTTTCATTTTAGTGGACCTGGTTCTAGCTGCTTGAAAGACTTACCACCAGTACCACGACCTCAATTTCCGCATACGAATAAACTCCCCGGTCAACTGAGTGACGGTGACGCCCAATGCAAAGCTATGTACAACTACCAGTACTGGCACTGTCCACAAAAAATAGTAAGTTGTCTGTCATAGCCATTAACACATAGGTGACAACACGGTCCATTAATATATAGGCTAGATAGCACGGTTCATTAATACATTGGTTACATAGCACTGCTTTCTCCTTTCGAGCGTGCCTTGTAACAGCACCACCCACAGATAGTGGTGAGAGGTATAACCGATTAGTGCAGGGTGCTTGTTCTAACTGTTTATTTTTTTGCTCAGAGCGATTGTGCTTCTCTGTACTGCACCAATACCAACACAACCTGCAGCTCGTCCGTGGTACCTCCTTTGGACGGTACTAGATGCGGACCAAGACACGTAAGAGACAGTGATATCTAGATCATAATGATGGTGATGTGTGTGAATATGATGATGATAATGATGATGATGATGACGGCGATGATAGTGATGTTGGTGAGATTGTGAAAATGGCGCAATGATAGGTATTTGTTGTTGATTACTGTGATGATGATGATGATGATGATGATGATGATGGTGTTATATTGTTGGCTATAAGGTTCTAGTATTAAGTTCTTTATCATAGCGATGGTGATGCTTATGATGATGGTATAAGTGTTGATGATTACGAATTGATATGTGGGAGATTAGAATTACCGACGATTTAAGATACATGATGATGATGGTAGTGATGACAACGTCGATGTTGATGGTGGTGCTTGTTTTGGTGATATCGATTATGGTTTTTGTGATGATTATGTTGGTGTTGGTGACTAGTTTAGCGGCTGACGAGTATTCGCATTATAGAACGATAACGGTGACGGTAATCGTGGGGTCTGAAATGATTTTAGTCATAATAGCAGTAGCGGATCTGCGGGGGGGGGGGGGGGGGGGGGGGTTGAGAGGGTTAATTGTTTTCATTGTGTCTGTTCATTCCAAAATCGTTACGACGTAAAATAATTACGAATTTTTGGGGGCAACCCCTCCCCCCTTTGGTGAAAAGAAAAATCCTCCCCTGTTATGGTGTAGTAGGGGGTATAAAATTATTATTTAACCTCTATTATCTATCTGCACCTTTCGTAGCGGATATGGGAACTCTAAGCTGGTGTGACAACCGTGTAAACGGACACGAAAAGAAAAGAAGATGGACAATTGTAATCTACTGTCTTCTACAAAGCGTGCTCGCGCTCGCGTGTCCTAAGTGTGACGGCATTGTGTTACATATAATGTCACATCACGAAAATAAAAAAAGTAAAACATCTCGTTTTAGTGGTGTATCCGCGGGACATGTGTTGATGATGGATCGCCTATCATTAATGGAGGCTGGAGCGAGTGGTCTACATACGGGGACTGCAGCACAACCTGTGGGGGAGGGGTACAGTGGCGATCTCGTACTTGCACTAATCCAGAGTAAGTAAAGCAATCGTAAAAACCGAACACTGCGGTAGTTAATGAGCCGCGCTGTCAATCTTCCATCTAAACCAATCAGAATTAGATATTGAACCGCGCTATCAATCTCCCAACATAGCCAATAAGAGTTCGTGAACCGCGTTGTCAATCTCCCATCTAAACCAACCAGACCTAGGTATTGAACCGCGCTGTTTTTCTTCCATCTAAGCCAATCAGAATTAAATATTGAACCGCGCTGTCATTCTTCCATCTAAACCTTTAAAATTCAGATATTGATATTTTGAAAATTTTGCAGACCTGCTAATGGTGGCGATGATTGCGAAGGTTCCTCAAAAGGTCATTTCAGAATATGTAACGCAGAGGTAACTACCATCACATAACTCTACTGATGTTGAGATTTTCTGTCTGACTGCATTTTGTGAGTGCTACGGATAGAGGAGCGAGACTGGGGTAAACATAAGAAGCGCTTGCTATAAGTACTAAATAAATGCGGAATTTGAATTTTGATAATCATCGTGCCATTCCATTCTAGGCTTGTCCCGTTGAGGCCGTGCCATTCAGACGAACACAGTGCCAAGCATTTGATCCCAACTATGTAGAGCACTACTACTCGGGTAAGTCACCTTTTGCACCCTCACACCAGTATTACTGTAATTGGATAATTTTTACTGTTACTGATAGCAAATGTTTCTTAGCGTAGTGGAAATAGCACCCATTGTTAACTTAGGCGGTTATCATGGCTAGCCCAATCAGGGGCGTACATCATATGTTGGGGATGCTGTAAAGGGGTAAATTTCCTTTGTCTTGTGGTCAACCAAGTTTTTCAGTGGCAGTCTATTGGCTAATGTTAGCCATGCTTGCACCAGGCTTTACTCTTTCTCACTAAATTTACATTTTCATTCATACTTCTATTGATATATAACGGTTTTTTTTTTGTTATTTTAGACCCATGTAAGCTTGTATGCAGACAGGTGGACTACATCTATTTCTTCGGAAACGTGGCGGACGGAACGCGGTGTAGCAGTGACCCCCTAAGGAAAGATGTTTGCATCGCTGGAGCATGCCGGGTACGTCACGTGGTCTAATGACTCTGCCCAGTCCCTAACGTTCTGTTCAGGATGGTTGGGATTATTAACTTCACATCGTCAACCATAGGAAACCCGAAAAACACCAAAGGGTCTAAGCTAATTAGCACTTGTTTCTGAATTCCAAGATTGAAAGGATTAACTTAAAAGAAGTGAATATAATCACTTAAAATGTTTGTTATAAAAATGCAAAAGAAAAGAAGAAATCCAGGTAACTATGTCATCACTCGTTTTAAGGAACTGGTACCGAGGAAACTTTTAGGACCTCAATTGACAGAAGTTCGTCAACATCATTGTCTTGCTTTTCCAATGGAATCCATATAGTTTGCGAAAAGCCCCTATATAGATGTCGCCAAATTAGCACTGCGGGCTACGACACATGAATTCTTGAGTGCAACCTACTTTGAAATAATTTTATACATACCTTTTAACTTTTAAGCTAACTATTGTTGTTTTTCTTGTTTAGTCGGTTGGCTGTGACTACATTCTGGAGTCGGGTGTTTTCCCTGATCGCTGTGGTGTCTGTAACGGTAACGGGACAACATGTGATAGAGTACATTTTGAATACACGGAAAACTGGCAGTATTGGGGTGAGTTCGCATCGAAACATAGAGCGCAAACAAGGGCACAAAACGGATCTGTTCCGCTTTTTTTGGTGGCGGTGGAGATGTTAGACCCTTCGGTTGCTGGGGAAAAAATCGCCCCGAATGGTTCTGCTGGCAAATTTTGTGGAGTCGAATTAGTTGTGCTGTGAATATTTTTGGGAGCGCTTGGGTTGATGCTTGGGAAAAAATCGTCCCGATGGGTTATACGGGCAATTATCCATGTGCTAAAAAGCCTGACCACTTCTGGCTGGGAAATAAATTCCTAATCAATGCTGGCTGGTAAAACCAAGGAATGTCCCCTCCGGGAAAAAGGAACAGATATTTTTTTCCCCAGCAACTTTTAAAATGGGTATTTTCGGCATCAGAACATATTCAAACGACGCCAAATATACCATTTTAACGTGTTTCGGGAAGGGGGCTCGTTGTATGTCCTCGCACAAATAACCTTCCATAATTTACCGTTCCAAAAGTAAAATGTCGTACTTAATTTATAGAAATTGAAAAGGAACAAAGATATTGGCATTAGCGGAGGAAGCAAAAAAAAACATTGGGGGAGGGGAGGCACAAAACAAATTGCATTTTCTTTTAACACCGAACCAGCTACCCCCCCCCCCCCCCTCCCTGGCTCTCCTTCAAAGGGTACTGCGCTATTTACGTCATTGACAACGTAAAAACCTAGAAAATTATTGGCTAATCCCCCCCGGTTTCGCCGCCCATAATTGATATTTACTTTAATGATTATATTGCCTTTACATTATTTTAGTAAACAATGCTAATATAATTAAAGAAAAGTACTTAAAAATACTAAAAATGTCGCACGTTCCTCCTACCTACCATAAGGCCCAAATGCTGCAGCCACAATGGAAACATTGCCCGTGGGCTCTACTAAAGTGGTTGCCGCCAAAAGACAAGTAGGATACAATGTTCTTGGTGAGTGGACACTTTTATCTGTTTTTGGAGGACTTAGAGACGATGACAATAGATTTGGAATTGACTCCCTGGGCGAAAAAAACTGCAACATGTATAGAGTAACACATGGTGTCTTTTACGCGCGCATTAGTGGATTCGCAAAGCAGTAACTTACAAAAAATAATCTGTATCTCACAAGCTTTTATTAGATACAAGTTGCTTGGGATAAATGTTAGAAGTACAGTCGAACATCGCGAGTTTGATATTATATTCATGTCCGCTCTAGTTGTATTCATAGCGGCTTGTTGTCACTTGAATTTCAGCTTACTTTCTTGTCTTTTACGCGCTTCTCAGTCGATTCGCAAAGCAGTAACTTATAAAAAATAATCTGTATCTAATCGCGGATTTTATCACGTATATGATGAAATCCGCGATATTTTGACGATCGTGTCCTCGATCGTTTTATTCATAGCTGTTTGATGTTGATTTGAGTTATGATGTAAGACACTTCACTGTTTATAGTCGCCCCATGTAAGGTAATCCAAGAGGCTTCCGGATTCTGGATTCCAGGCTCTGGATTCCGGATTCCGACCCTTGGATTCCGGATTCCAGGCACAACTTATATTCCGGATTCCAACAAAATATTAATGACATTCTATTAAAATCATGCAAAACTCTCGACATAGCAATGAACAGAAAACATTAGCGTATCGGAGCGTAATGCTAAAAAGGGACAACTATAGTGAAAAGAAACCATTTGTTTGCCATTACATCACTAAGATATGCATTATACCGCTAAGATATGCATTATACTACTAAAATATGTATTATACCACCAAAATGCATTACACCACCAAAATGCATTACACCACTAAGATATGCATTACAACACTAAAATATGCATTATATCACTAAAATATGCATTATATCACTAAAATATGCATTATATCACATGCATTATATCACTAAGATATGTATCCCACTAAAATGCATTACACATGCATTTATAACACTAAAATATGATTTATACCACTAAAATATGCGTCACTGGCGTCACTGTTTTTTTTTACGTCTTGCAACGTTTTTCAAAGAGCAAAGGCATTTGGTTGACGTCCAAATTCGAAACCAAGATTCCACGAGGTTACACCCTGCTCAGCCACACGCGGTCGCCAGGGAAAAAAAACTTTGCAAAACGGATTTATGGCTTCCGTGACGCGACGCACAATATTTGGGCCGCTTGCATGGTATATTTGGTAGGAATTCAAGTTGACACATTGAAAATCCTTACATTCGTTCGCTTTAATCGGTAATCAGACAGATATCATAAAAGGGTTGCTCAAACTCGGGTCTCGGAAATGAAACAATTGATATGGATTAACGTCTGAGTACAAACTCACTCGCTCTTTTGACGAAAAGTTTCACAGGCACTGAAGGATTATTTCCACTTTAGTAATAGGCGATTCCAGCTATAACTGCATATTTTCAATCAGAAATGCCGAGGACGCTACCACAGCTACCAGAACCAGAATGCAACGCGCACGTTTTTACAGTTTGCTCGACGAATCTACCACAACTACCGTCATGCCGCGCGCGTGCGTTTTAGCTGGAATGGTCTATTCAAAGACAAACAAAACCGAGTTTTTGGTGACGTGTGCACGTGAGAATGGCTATACTTTTTTCTTATTCTATTTCCACCAGTTATACTGGTGCGGAAGGCACAACAGAGCTAGGCTCTAAATCAAGTACCCCCTTGAGTGTATTGTTAGTAAGCATTGTAAGCACTGTCACTGGGGGTGGTCACTGCCAGAGGGTTTATTGCGTCCCCAGTGGTTCTTTTACGTCCCTTCGGTTCAGGTTAATGTAGTGCAGCTTGAAGAGACGGGACCTCCGGTTTAGTGTCCTTATCCGAGAAGACTGGAAACACGGGAGAATAACTTCAACTCACTTGTGACACAAATTCGAACCAAGGCAGGAACCCGGAAAAATCCCCAGTTTGAGCCAGGATTCGAACCTTGGCCACAGCGGTGAGAGGCCGACGCGCTAACACACTCGGCCACCCGTGCTTTCATGAATACTCTGTGCAATACACCCCTTCTATCTCATAGAGCGGATTTCGGATGAGTGTAAAAAGTAAAAGTACGTCAGGCTTGCGTTCTGTTAGCGTTTCTATTGGTTTAGCAGTGCGGAACATTACCATTTTTGGTTATATTTGATAAACAATCTGATTAACCAATCAGAGATGAGTATTACTATGCCCAGTCTCACGCGGACACGCCTAAACTCAGATTGGGAAAACAAAATGGCGGTTCCCTCGAATCGGGAAAATCATGTTGAACGCCGCTTTTTAACTCTCTGCTAGCAGTGATTTCTTCTTATCTGTTTAAGCAGGGATTTCACCGACTCAGTGCGTCATATATACCCTATTTGTGTTGTTTCTCATCGGCAACAGACCTCATTTGCAGGGTTATTTTTACGACTTCACCAAATCGTACTGTAATGAACGCGGAAGGGTAAGCCTCTGCTAGCAGGCTATAACATGGATCACCAATTATCTAGTTGTACGTTTCATCAAGTCATACAAATGCAAAAAGTTTTCCTGGATTTATCTTGCTTTCGCACTCGGAATGAAGACACTCCAAGAAAAATTTTAGCTGGGATATTGAAACTAAAATGAATCTTATACAGAATAACAGCGAGTCTCATAAAAAAAAAAAAAAAAATGAAGCTAAATCGTATACAGATTGGCCGCGAGTCAATGTTTATTGTATGCAATTTAAAGACACTACATGAAAGTACTGTTTAAATATTTATATTTGATCCTGGAATAAATAGATTTGCTATGATCAGTAAATCTCAGGGATGGCAGTCATTATTCATTGCTGCATTAGTTTGCTATTACTCGTTGTAAAAAACGTCCTTACCACAAATGCTCACATTATGGCTTTTTTTATAAATGGATTCTAGAGGGGGCACTTTTTTGAGGGGCTATGTAATGTGCTTATTCAATGAGGGGTGTATGTATACCTCAGTGTCAGAACCATCCCCAACGGACTCCATTGTATCCAGCTAAAAAAAGGAAGTTTTGTGACACAAATCGTGCTTAATACACAGGTTCTAACACCAAGTTAGAGCCATTGAGGGTGTATTTCATTGTGTGTGCAGACAAATGGAAAAAGGCATAAAGTGTAAACTAGGGTGAGGAAAAGGCATGGTAAGGGCAAAGGGGTGGTGACTAAGGGTATGTCTAATTGGGGGTGCTGACACAGGTTGTGAAGATGAAGTAAACTTGTACCATGTTTGATTACTAGGCCTTGGAGATAATAGGAGAATGGGAGTATAGTCATACCCTGGGTACCAGAGGCTCCAAGCTTCACTAGAGCAGATATCATATGGAAAATATCTATTCATATTTGGTGATACTTCAGGCTTTTTTTTTTCTCGCCAGTCTCTATTATATGCGCAAAGAGTCTTTTTTTTTTATTATAAAAAGGGAATTAAATTAATTTGATTTGATAGGCAAGTCTGAGTGTTGAAGTTCCCCTTTAAAACTATAGTGATATTAAGAATTTATATGTTTGGGGTATATAGGTTTGAGTAATTGTTTGGGAGGTAAGTTTCTATACTTGGTACTTGGTATATTTTATGTATAGAACTCAGGTTTGGGTATTTTTTTTTGGGGGGGGGGGCTAATTTGACAAAAAGTCCTTATCGCAAATGCTTATTTTAGCATATTATGCCCTTCTTTTTACCCCCTTGTACCAGGTTTGATTACTAGGCCTTGGAGATTCTAGGAGTATGATTGTGCAGTCATAGATATCATACTGTATGGAAAATAAATATTTATATTTGGTGATACTTCAGGGACATTTTTTATCTCAGTGCCTATTGCACAGAGTTTGTTTGTTGTCTTTTTTATAAAAATGGAATAAAATTGATTTTATTTAATAAGCAAATCTGAGAGTTGAAGCTCCCTTATAGCAAGATTTTGTATGTTTGGGCTATAGAATTTAGGTTTAGTTATTTATTTTGGGGGTAAGTTTCTATGCTTGGTATATTTTATGTATAGAACTCAGGTTTGGGTATTTTTGAGGATGAGTAGGGGGGGCTAATTCATCAAAAAGTTCTTATCGCAAATGCTTATTTTAACATATTATGCCCCTCTAGCATTAGATTTTAGAGGGAGCACTGGTTTGAGTGGCTATGTAATGCGCTTACTCAATGAGGGCTATTTTATGGTGTGTGCAGACAAATAGGAAAAGGCATAGAGTGTAAAATTAAAGGTTGAGAAATGCATGGTAAGGGAAATGAGGTTGTGATGACTGAGGGCATGTCACATGTGGTGTGCTCACACAAGGTGCGAAGACAAGGAAGTAAAATTGTACCGGGTTTGATGACTAGGGCCTTGGAGGTGAGGAGGATAGAGGTTTTTTTATATAAAAGGGAATAAAAGTAAATTAAATTTGATAAGCAAATTTTCCTTCTAAAACTTTTTTACGGGACTGGCAAGTTTCAAGCTTTTGTATGATTTACGAATAGAACTCAGATTTGGGTTACTTTTTTGGGGGGAAGGGGGGGGGGGGGCTATCTATTCTTGGTGGAGTTTTGGGTATAGTGTTCAGATGCAGGTATATTCTTAGGGGTGGCGCGGTTCCATTCTTTTGGGGGCATAAAATGTTTGTATCTGTCGGAACCAACAGTCATGTTAACAGCCAGAGTGCCCCCCCCCCCCCATGTTGTTGTGGTGGTCGCAGGGCAAGACATTTAGCTAAAGAATGATAAGAAGCGAACCCCCGAGAGACAAGGGTAGGGTAAAATGCTTTTCGGCTAAATGTTGACACGAATTTTCATACCTATTCTTCGGCGATTTTTCCCTGTTGTATAGACGTTGGGCCTTGACTCGCACTTTCGTCCTCACAATTCAACCTCCGCTCTCCTCAACTTTCACCATACCCTGTGGGCACTCGTTTCGGCTTGTGGTGAAAATTGTTTTAGTATGCCATGATCCTCATTTATCCTAGTTTAGTCCTGTCAAGGTTCTAAGCCGTAGAATTTGGTCCATCACACTCATATTTCTCTTTTTCTAAACGTAAACATTACGAAAAGAGTTCGATTTTACGGCAGTCTCCAATAAAAGCGCTCAATTTGAAAAGGTTTCCCAAACGATATTTTACTTTCGAGCACAGGAACTCATCAATCAAATATCAAACTTGGTATAGAGCAGGATATTTTGCTGTTTTGGTCGATTTTTGCGATGCGACGTCTCGCTAACAAAACAAATTCAAGTTTCAAACTCCGCGCGGCCATTTTGAATATTTGCATAATAAGTAGGTAAATCGATATAACCAAAAATAGTAATGTACGGCACTGTTTAGGGTATAGTGTTTTGAATTTTAGCCAATGAAATTGCAAACTAAATCAAAACGCGCCAGTACTTACGTCAAGGCTAAACGCAAATTTGACTTTCTTCGCCTCCTGATTTGTTTGTTGTTGAATGGCTTCCATTCCCGATTGGCTAAATTTTCGACATTAATATGAAATTCGCTCATTCTAACAAGAACGGGAGATCAGGCTAAAATGCGTATATCTCCCGCAAAATGCATAATGTTAGAAGGGAGTCCTATTTTATAAGCTTATGGCTTCTCTGGAAATCTGTGCCTACTCAATTTTATGAATTGTAAATCTAATAAGAAAAATATTGGCAAAATAAAACTGTAAACTGTGAGTCTTAACTGGAGAACTTGTTTTGTACTCTTACTAGTGTTCTTAAGAATGTAAGAATTCTGCCAATTGAAGATAATTAGACCGGAAAAAGTTGTACAATGATCGACAATGAGTTTTCAATCAATTATGCTAAACACTAACCAGACACACCTCCTCATTAGAAATGCAAATAAAGGCAAGGGCTTGAGGAACATCGTGGCACTTTACTCGGCTACTCAATCTTCATCTTCGCTTGTGTGGTCATTGTGGGATTTTTTTAAAGTCATTAATTTGAATGAAAAGTATGGATTCCGGATTTCGAAACTATTTGGATTCTGGATTCCAGACTGTGGATTCCGAATTCCAATCTCTGGATTCCGGATTCCAAGGGCCCTAAAAACCTGGATTCCGGATTGTGGATTACCTTACATGGGGCGATTATAGAAAGCAAGCTTTTACGGCAGTATAGTCACTGTAGAAAGTAACGACTCCTATTTTGACGAAAAAAGCGTGTCGGCGAAACAACCAGTGTTGTCGGCGAACTGGTTTGTCGGCGAAATCACCTGATACCATAAAACTCTTTTCCAGACTTGTTTTATATTTCCATCTCCCCCTGGCCCAAAAATTATATTGACTTTCCGTTTGAATCATGGTGAATTAAATCCATTCTTCAACTAAAACACCTCAACTCTATTTCATACATCTTCAAAAAATATATTTCAAAAAGTTGACAGCCTTAACATTCAAAATAAAAAACAAAACAACGTTTTCAGATCTATGTTCTGATTTGTTTTTTATCCGAATTTTCAATCTCATCACAGGGATCCAAAATTCCGATGGCGTGTACCTCATCAGCCTTCCTTCCTGGAGTACTACCGTGTATGCCGCTGGAACAAAGATTGTGTACGAGCATAATGAAAACCTGTATAGGGACCGCATTCTCATCGAAGGACCGACCACAGAGAAATTACTGTTAAAGGTATGATAATAGGGGACTTGCGCTATGAGATCATAAGGCTTTTTGGTTGAAAAATTCCAAGCTAAAATAAAGAAAGAAATAAGAGCACCAGCCCGACAAAATGAAATATTTAAATGTAAAGAATCCCTTTCTAAAAAATAAAACTTTCTGGCTTTCTGGCGCTCAATAAGTTGCCTTTAGCGATTTTTTTACCAGCAACCGGGGGTTCTAACAGCTTTACAGCCAGCAAAAAAACGGGCTGCAAAGCAGATATTTTGCGGAATAGATCCGTTTTGTGCCCTTGCCCATCCGGCCAAATGTTTGAGTCAAATCACACAATTTCTATATATGAAAATTAACAAACTTTGATCAATAATAATGCTAAAAATGCGCTCATTTTTTTAATGGGCCTCACTACAAACTTAAATTTAGCCTCGCTGGATGTTATCAACAGATACAAGACTTGTTGTCCCTAACCAGTAGTGCTAGCATTCATTATTTTCCGTTTTCTTATAAAGTCAGCCAAAAACGTTTTCTTTTCTTTTCCTTTTCGCGAAGCAAGTTTCATTAAAGTTCCAACAATCCAAACATACTAACTCAAAATTATGTATTTTTTCTCTGTGTTTCAGTTTGTATACGTTTATGAGGTGAACGGGGGAGTCGACATCGATTACTTTAGACCGGTTTCTGGTGTCCTTGGATCTAATGTCTCGTACCAATGGGCAACTTCTAACTGGACATCTTGCTCAACAACTTGTGCTGGAGGTTGGCCTCATAATTCAGTAGAACTTCGTTAATATGATTGCCCTAGTTTGTGTTAAAATCTGCAAACCTGTCTTGAAGCTTTCTGTAATCGACACGTTAAAAGCCAGGCGCATGCGCAGTTGGGTGCAGGGTGGCAGCTAAGGTGCGCGCGCATTCCCCTTCCCTTCCTTGGCCTACAAAACTCGAGTCATTCCTTATTAAAACACCGTAAGAAATTATCCTTTTTAGCTTATCGTGGGTACGCGCCTCAAAAGCTATATGTTTACCTCATTTCACAATATCTATTTTAAAAACATAATACTACAAACATTTTTACTACTACAACGGGGCTGTCTTTCCGTAATTTAGCGTTTCACTGCAGTCTCCTGAGGACAAAGTGTTTGATTGTTTCTAGCGATGATTCTTGAGTACAGTTTTAAAACCTCCATAAAACGAACTACCTCTTTTAGAAACTATTTAAAGCCTTTAAACCCTTTAAGGTCTTGGTAAAGGTAAACGACGTGTCCGCGGAAAAAAACATTGTCGCGCCGCAATTTTCACTACATGTACAAACTATATATCAAATAAAAGATAACAGATTGAATTATCTCCTGCAAGTTTTATTTTTGCAATAGCTTATTCCGTGTTTAAGTTTTAAGGCCTCAAACTCAAAAGTACGGAGTTTACTCTAGAGCGCAATGTACCTTTGCGTTATTGCGCATGCTCTTGCATGTAGTTGCATCTCAATGACAGAGGACTTTTTGTTATTTGACACTGTCAACAAAATTGTATATATTACCATCATGATGATATATTACCATCATTGTTTTCATATGTATTTTTATTTACTGTTATTTTCATCATTATTTAGGGGAAAGAAGCCGCGTTCTGTATTGTGTTAGAAGCGATGACAATACATTTGCGTCGCACTCGGCATGTGACGCTGCCCTAAGACCTGCAAGTGTCGAAGCGTGCAATACACAGACCTGTCCGCCAGAGTAAGTACGATAGAACCCAGCGACAAATCAAAATGACAGGGAACCAAATGGACCAAAATGACAGTAGAACCCCGATGATAAATCAATTGACAGGCAGCCAAATGGACCAAAATGACAGTAGAACCCCTTTGATAAATCAATTGACAGGCAGCCAAATGGACCAAAATGACAGTAGAACCCCGATGATAATTCAAATGACAGGCAGCCAAATGGACCAAAATGACAGTAGAACCCCGATGATAAATCAAATGACAGGCAGCCAAATGGACCAAAATGACAGTAGAACCCCGATGATAAATCAAATGACAGGCAGCCAAATGGACCAAAATGACAGTAGAACCCCGATGATAAATCAAATGACAGGCAGCCAAATGGACTAAAATGACAGAAAAAACCCGATGATAAATCAGACAGGCAGCCAAATGGACCAAAATGACAGAAAAACCCCGATGATAAATCAATTGACAGGCAGCCAAATGGACCAAAATAGACCGTAGAACAGTAGAAGTAGACTGTAGACAGTAGAACTCCGATGATAAATCAAAAGACAGGTAGCCAAATGGACCAAAATGACAGTAGAACCCCGATGGTAAATCAAAACACAGGTAGCCAAATGGACCAAAATAGACCGTAGAACAGTAGAAGTAGACTGTAGAACTCCGATGATAAATCAAAAGGCAGGTAGCCAAATGGACCAAAATGACAGTAGAACCCCGATGATAAATCAAAAGACAGGTAGCCAAATGGACCAAAATGACAGTAGAACTCCGATGATAAATCAAAAGACAGGTAGCCAAATGGACCAAAATGACAGTAGAACCCCTTTGATAAATCAATTGACAGGCAGCCAAATGGACCAAAATGACAGTAGAACCCCGATGATAATTCAAATGACAGGCAGCCAAATGGACCAAAATGACAGTAGAACCCCGATGATAAATCAAATGACAGGCAGCCAAATGGACCAAAATGACAGTAGAACCCCGATGATAAATCAAATGACAGGCAGCCAAATGGACCAAAATGACAGTAGAACCCCGATGATAAATCAAATGACAGGCAGCCAAATGGACTAAAATGACAGAAAAAACCCGATGATAAATCAGACAGGCAGCCAAATGGACCAAAATGACAGAAAAACCCCGATGATAAATCAATTGACAGGCAGCCAAATGGACCAAAATAGACCGTAGAACAGTAGAAGTAGACTGTAGACAGTAGAACTCCGATGATAAATCAAAAGACAGGTAGCCAAATGGACCAAAATGACAGTAGAACCCCGATGGTAAATCAAAACACAGGTAGCCAAATGGACCAAAATAGACCGTAGAACAGTAGAAGTAGACTGTAGAACTCCGATGATAAATCAAAAGGCAGGTAGCCAAATGGACCAAAATGACAGTAGAACCCCGATGATAAATCAAAAGACAGGTAGCCAAATGGACCAAAATGACAGTAGAACTCCGATGATAAATCAAAAGACAGGTAGCCAAATGGACCAAAATGACAGTAGAACCCCGATGATAAATCAAAACACAGGTAGCCAAATGGACCAAAATGACCGACAGAGAGATAGACACTAGGTGGCTCAGTAGACAGAGCGTCGCTCTGTAGCGCCTGTGCCTCTCACCACAGGTTTCCCGGTCGCTCTGTAGCGCCTGTGCCTCTCACCACTGGGTTCTGGGCTCGATTCCCGGTTCCGACGTGAGTTAAGTTAGTTAGTATCGGCTTATTTGCTACGACGGTTTTTCTCCAGGTTCTCCGGTTGCTCTCCCTGCCGAAAACCAATTTTGATCTTAGCTATGATCCGTGGTCAGACACGAGTTGTATGATGGCTGCCTGGGGCGACTTCCCATTCCTTCAACTCGACCACGTCTGAATCTGCGCTCTCGTAACTCACCATCTAGTTGTGATGAGAGTGATTACCTACCTAGTTTATTGTTATTGCGTTGGCAGCGTTGATTTGATGTTGAATTCTGGATGCAGCTTAACGTTTCTTTTTTGGAACAGATGGCACGTGACTGAATGGGATACCTGTTCCAAGACCTGTGGACGAGGGTCCCAGTCCCGCGCTGTATTTTGCCGAAAGAAGACAACGTCATCATCCCATGAAACTATCGATGACCAAATCTGTCTGGACAGTGGGCTCACAAGGCCGAATGTCACAGAAGTGTCCAGATATTGTAACGAGATTCCGTGTCCCCCCGAGTGGGTTCCTCTTGCCTGGTCAGAGGTAAGTCTCCCTCAATATCATGCCTTCCAAGATAACGTTTGCCAAGAACAATGTGGGGTTCATAGTCTCGTCTCCAAGCTACTGTCGGTCAGACCTACTCGTGTGACGTCATAAAAAGACTGGCCGTACACATAACATGGAGAAGCCTTGGGAATGAGTCTACGAGGGTCACAACTTAGATTGACACGAGCCAAAATTTTCAATGGTTATTTGTCAGAAAAAAAAACAGCTCATATATTTTAGTGTCTACGGTTATAGTGATCGCTCTGTAGCGAGTTAAAAATGCCATAGCACAGGGAAAAAGAAGGAATGAAGCAACGCAAAACTTATAAATTCTGTAGAAAAATATCTATGTATGCTGTCTATAAAGGTCCCTCTTAGAGCCTGGCCGATCTGAGGCGTACTATCTAAGGTCAAGCAACACTTGCAGTGTCACGCAAAGGAAGCAAAATTTTTGGCAAAATGGCCTTTGTCCATGCTGGTCCTTCTGCGTGGAACTCGCTACCCAAGCTAATTAAGGATATAAAAGGCCGTGAGCAATTCCAATAGGCACTAAAAACTAATCCTTTCCGATGGGCTTATTTCACCTAGAGGATTCGGTAATTTAGCTGACCTTATTACAATTTGTTATATTGATTTAGGTTAGATGTTTTTGTAAGAATTTGTCTTCTGTTTATTGCTCTAAAATATGTTTACATAGTTTAAGCGCATCTTAAATAAATTATAATTATTTATATTTATCATTATTAAAACATTATCAGGTGTTATCCTTGCTTAATTGTTGTGTAGCTCTTGCGTTATACATAATAGACATCCTATTGTCAGAGAAGTATTGTTTTTACAATTTCCATATTTGTATTTCAGTGCAGTACCACGTGCTCCACTGGCGTCACAACAAGACAGCTGGAATGTCGTCGCCTTGAAGCCTCTGGGGTCATGTCCCCACCAATACTTCCTGAAAATTGTGATCACGCAATTAAACCGCCAACATCAGAACCTTGCAACTCGGATAATCCCTGTACTCGTAAGTATACAAGGCAAGCGATGTTGAAGGGTGCATTTTTATTAAACGGGTTTTACAGGTAATAAAGGATGATAGCAAGTATTTCACGTCTAGTATAGTCATAGAAATTTGCGACAGGGTGGGAGGGGTTCAACCTATTTCTGAGAGGATGAAAACTTTGCCTTTTATTTCTATGGATATGAGTTTAGGACCGGGTATTTTCATGTAAGAAATTTTGGGCTCTAACGAAGTAACGAGACCTCCGTGTTTTTAGCTGAGCGTTAGCTGAATACCCCCACTCCCTTAACTCATGAAAGCCACTATTTAAAGAGCCCTTGTAACACTCACCTTTGTTATTTTTTTTCATATAAAATTGGAAAGCACATAATGTGATAAAATTTCAAAATAACAATCTAAAAACAATTATTTGAGCATGCGATATTTTTTTTATTGAACTTGGTAAATAAAGAATTTAAGTTTGTTTTTAGATTGTTTTTTCCAGATTTTATCACATTATATGCCTTCCAATATTAAATTTAAGAAAAATAAAAAAGGTGTTGACAACAGCATTAACGATCTGTTTTATAGCAAACGAGGAGATCGAAATTGCTTGCTTCGTGACAAACTCTGACATCGCAGTTTTGGCCGATCTGACTGAAAACCTAGACCTGAATAACACAGCCGCAATCGTCCAGCAGTGTACACAGCTCGCGCATGCGCAGGGCTTTAAGTACTTTGCTTTGGGGGACAATGGCATCTGTTACTCTGATGCTGATACAAATACTACGTACTTCTTGAATGGAGAAACTGGCAAGAATAATTGTTATGCAGGAGTTGGGAGAGCCGGTTATATGTTCGTCTATACTTTAGGTGGGTATTTACGAGTCTTACGAAAGCTCCCATTTTGCTTTTAAAGTGCTAGAGTGCGACGCACGCTACCGTGGCCACCTTGTGGATCATGCAAATACGAATGCAAGAAACGCGTTATCTGATTGGCGTCGAAATGATAAGCCAGCCAGCGTGGTATAGAAATGCGTTATCGCACATCAGAACACGTATTTATTTTTGTTCAAAGGTACCCAACGACGAAAATTGAGTTAAGATACCGTTTTTATTCGTTTGCAGTCATTTTTATACAATATAGAGCTTTCCTAGATATTTTTTTCTGTTCGGATTTGCTAGGCAAAATTACAGCCATCCGTAAAATCTAGTTACTCATCTCGAGGCATCCGAAACTCCTAGCGATTGTAAGATCCTTAGCGAAATTTCTAGGTAATGTCCCTTGTATTCTCGCTCCCGGAAATACTAGGGTTCCTTTTTTTAAAGCATGTCGGACGTAAAAATCTCCCGAAAATGGTGATCTCTCCGAAAAACATAGGTGATCCAGCTCTCTTTCCGAGAAACAAATGTGATCTAGAAATACAAATTCCGAAAAAAGTAGACATTTCTAGGCCGACCCCGAAATCCGTAGTTGACCTTGCTTCCGAACAGATATTTGACCGAAAATGGTAGTTGGGATCCATTGTTTCGTTTTCAATTGATTTACATTATAAAACTGTCAAGGTGGCCACGATAGCGCGCGTCGCACTGTCTTCAAGTAACAGATTTTCAGCAACTATCTTTATGATAAACATATCTCAACAGAATCTCTTCCAACGCTTGTGAATCTCGGATGCTATCGAGATGACTACTTTGATCGCGCCTTACCGACATTTTACGCCAACATGCGAGATCAGATCGTGTGGGAAAACATGAACAAGACCATCTCACAATGCGCGCACATTGCACGAAACAAGGTATATCGCAGAATCGCAATGACAACAACCTCTATTAATACCTCTATTGATACCTCTATTAAGCGACCACTTCCCAAAGTCTTGAAATATTGGTCAGTCGAACACTGTATTTTGCACCTCAATTAAGCGGCCAAATTCATTAAGCCATTGAAGCGATCATTTTTTAGTCCAAAATGTATTGTTCACTGCTATTTTGACCTTTAAGAGGCAAGAAAATCTCATTAGATCTAGGACAAGTTACTGTTGAGAGCGAAAAACCTTTCACGTAAAACAAGCGGACGAGCGACAAAAATTTGACGTAAAAAAGTAGCAGAGCCCAAAAAAGTGACGTAAAAAAGGAACCGAGCCACAAGTAAAACTTGTTACTAAACTTCTGCATGCTGTGTAACGTTAGTTCAAGCTGCGCTACCAATTTTGTTACCACAAAAGCTCTAGGGCTTTTTTTTTTCTTTCTTTCTTTCTTTCTTTTATTTTGTCTTGAGGAGGGTTGCCTTCCATCAGACCTCGTGCTCGGTTAATGAGTAGTTAGTTTGTCGTGACACGAGTAGCAAGTTTAGCAGTTTCAAACAGCAATGCTCCGTAGTAAAGGATTAGATTTTAAAGGATTAGAGTACCATTGTTATTAAGCCTATGATTAATCATCACAAGTTTTATAATCCTTGGAATCGCCCTAAATTTGTTAAGTTACGTTTTCAGGAGTACGATTACTTTGGTGTTCAGTTTTATGGCGAGTGTTGGTCTAGTTCTACTCCGCTTGCTGACTTGAGCTACACCAGGCACGGAGATGCTGACAACTGCTGGGCAGGAGTGGGAGGCGACTGGTCTTTTCAGATGTACAGATTAGGCACGGTATGTCACGCAAGGCGGCCAGACAATAGCCAAGCAAAGTAACACAATGAAGAGCAGAGCCGTAGCAGTCTACGTAAGATTGGGGTAGGGGGGTACAATACAAAAACATTAAAAAATATTGGGGGGCATAGCGATCTACTGGTCATTTCCTTTTTTTTATGAGGTTTTGCTGTTCTTCCTTCTTGATGTTTCTCTTGTTGATTTTTCTGCTTGAGCTGCTTTCTTTGCCTTTAAAATCGATTTTTATTAACACATACAAAGTAATTTTGAGTTCTGACAGGAAAAACAGGTAGGCGTTGTTGTTACTGTTCTTAAGTTGTCATCATCTATTCTATACTGTTGGATTTATTTTTTATTACCCTAACCCCAAATTATCTTACCGTAAATGATCTAATAAACGCCCGAGGCGTTTATCAAATTTCGATGATCCGATAGGGGCGTTTATTGGAGAGGGGCGTTCATTGCAAACTATAACATTTTAACAAACCCAATTGCAGTGGGGTTCTAGTCTCAGTTAGGATCATGTTTCTTGACATTTAGCAAGTCTCACCTTACCGAAATTCCTATTTCGTTTGTTATTAAGTTGGGAGGTAGGATAAGGGAGGCGTTAAATAGAGGGGGCGTTTGTTAGAGAGAAGGCGTTCTTTAGATAGGGGGCGTTTATTAGGTCATTTACGGTAGCTGCTTTCAACTCACTTTTGACTTGAATCATGTGAATTACTGAACATATGGGATAAAAGGGACCAAACACTTCGCTACATCTAATCCTCTTTCAAGAGAAATGCTTTTCTGGCATTTAATATTTAGAGTTCTCCACTAATATTTAGAGTTCTCCACTAATATTTAGAGTTCTCCAAAAATTTTACATAAAATACCAAACATTAGTATCGAGGAAGGTTACGCAGACTGTGTATCGAGCGACGAAAGAAATGTTGTATGCGTCTCGTCGCATCGACAGATTTAATACTAATCGCTCTTTCCTTTTTCTTTCAGAATTCCAAGAAATGAAGAAAACTGTCTGACTCAATAGTATAACTCGGAAAATCCGGGAAACGGGTGTGGTGGATAGATAGTTCTTTTAGAAGAGAGGGAATTTAGTACAATTATAAGGTTTTAGTTATTATATCTTTAAAAGAAAGATAATAAAGATGGTATACAGGAATATTTGAGTAAAAATTTGCGTTGAAAAAGCAATGCTTGTAGCTAGAAATGATGCCGGGGAGGAACGGGGGAAGGTTCTTCCCATGTCGACCTGATAGGGATGCTCGTCGTATTTTTCATATTTTCATACCGATTTTACAACGAACCCCTCTACCCAAAACACGTTGAAATGGCATATTTCTTCGTTTGAATATGTTTTGATGCCGAAAATACCCATTTTAAAAGTTGCTTGGAAAAAAATTATCTGTTCCTTTTTCCCATGAGGGACTATTTCTTTTTTTTTCCAGCCAGCATTGCTTAGGAATTGCCTAAGTGGTAGTGCAGTGGTTAGGCATTTTAGAATATGAATAATTGCCCGTAAAACCGATCGGAACCATTTTTGGCTAAAAAATATTCCCAGGACAACTAGTTTGACTCCACAAATTTGCCAGCAGAACCATTCGGGACGATTTTTTTCACAGCAACCGAGTCTAACATCTTCTCAGGCAGCAAAAAAAAAAAAAAGAAAAAAAAAAAAAACGGGCTGCGGTGTGTGGTGGGGTATTTTGTTAATTTCCCGAAGAGCATCCCTATCATTTTTACCCTAGAGACCAACCCTCTCCCCCCCCCCCCCCCCCCCCGCCGGGAAATGAAGTTTCTTCCTTCTGCTAAAGTTTCCCCGCCCCCCGTACTTCTCTCCCTTCTAAGCACATCCACCACCCTTCTGCCCTCAGCACAATCACATCGTTCCAGGACTTAAGCTTGACGCGGAAAAAGGGACTAGTCTCTCGGTCAAGTTATTTGTCACAATGGAGTCCAAAGTCAACATTTGCCGTAAACGTCTGAAAAAAGGTTATGTAAAACATTTGTATACACCTATTTCAATAAAGGTTGCTCTCGAGAATCCATGTGTCGTAACCCGCAATGGTTTATGAGTAGCGTATATACGGCTGAATCCTTGTATCTAAAAGCCATCTGAATGTTCATAAGAACATGAACAAGAATTCTACAGCTTTTGAAACCTGGATTTGTATTTGCTTATTTACTTCATACCCCATGAAGCACTGCGGGTTTCGATACACAGATTATCCGGTGCAGTAATAGGGGTATATGATTGGCACGCGACAAGCCAATAAATTCTACGCAATCCGTTTTATAATGAATAATGTATACTTATATTGTGAGGTAATTTGGGCAATTCATGGATTATGATCGGCACCGTTTTTTGCTAGACTCGAACACATTTAACATTTATAAATACGAGTATAGAGCGCTTTTCTTAGGGAGAATCATGTTATTTTCTGAGAGATATCATCTTAGGAAATGATGAAAGTACTAAATGATAGAGCTTGGCGAAATAAAACCGAGATGCGAGAACTCTTGCATCATCGCTTAGAGGGGGCCCGAGGAAATGCATTCCAGCTAGCAATCTTTGGGTAGCGGCCTCGCCCTCCCCCCCCCCCCCCCCAAAAAAAAAAGTAAAATAAAATAAAGTAAAGTTAAAAGTAAAGTAAACTAAGTTCCTCTTACTTTCATAGCTCCATTTTCTGTGTAGTTTTTCCAGTTTGTCTGTTTTTCAGTAGGTATTCTCCTTTATCTACCAGTAACTAGGTCCATTTCTTTATTTACCAGTACCTATGTCTATTCCTGCATTTACCAGTACCTAGGTCAATTCTTTATCAACCAGTACATAGGTCTATTTGGAGGAACTGGTTCAAGTCAGATACTTGAGCGTTATATCCTCCCCTGCATTTTTCGTCCCATGCTTGGTAGAGACGTCCGCAGTGAGCATCCACGCTAGACCCATAAGCAGAGCTTGCGGTGATACGAGCGTCTGGAATGCGGTGATCACTTATGCTTATTGGACCACCGTCACACTCTATTAACGTCACACAATGCATATAATTGTCACGCAAGATTGTTTATAGAAATATTGATGTGCTTGCGAAGCGTTCGACTTCGACTTTTTACATGGGCGGCGCCCACTTGGTATGTATAACTATGAAAACATTTCCTCTGTTATGCTGTCGGCCAAGCAAAGTTGTGGAAGCAATGATGACCGATAAACAGGATTCAGTTGAATACATCTAAATAAGACTAAAAGAGTAAAAAATGAGAAATAAAAAGAGCAAAAATGTAAAAAGTATTCAAAAAAGAGTATTTCAAAATAAAAAAGGATAGACAAAAGAATTGTAAGAATAACATAGAATCAAATTGAAAATCTATCAGTTGAATTTTGATCTTTTTCAGATTGCTCCTCAATCAAGAACTATATCAACTTCAAGCCTACCACTTTCGCAGATCTCGCCGGTGTAGCCTAATGCGCACACGCTAACGCCTGTGTTAGAGTCATAGTTCGCTAGACATTTTCCTCCATTAGAGCATTTCATATGTTCACAAGGATTCTGAAGTACATAAAACATGCATTACAATGTGAAATCAGCTGGGCCTTTGTATATTCTACCAACTCACTGTGGATACCACAGTTTGAATGGTCACGGTTTGAATGGTCTCTGAGTCGGTGATTGAGAATTTTGGTTCAAATGTATCTTTTGTCTGCTGTTTGGAGCGTAGCGCTTTCGGCGCTCTGTATTGGTCGCTAGAAGCTCAAGCGATGTTTTTGAAGCTCGTTCGTAGCTTTAGTTTTTTTTAACTTTTTTGCGAAATGCGGTTAATAAAAGGCAGATCGGTATATATAAAGCCGCATTGTCACCAGTTTACTTCTGGTCGATAACGTAACAATTTCCGATTATTTTAAACGGGAAACGCAAAAACAAATTCAAAATTGTAAAAGCAGTGAGTCTATTGGAGGTTTCTTCGAGGATGTGGCCGTTAATTACTCGGGCTACCTGTGGTAGCACGAGTCTAGGTTTACCATTTCTATAAGTCTATATATCTATCCATAAACGTGTAAGCCTGCGATGCTCTGAGGTCTGCGGTATACTCTGCCTGAAAGCGAGGCGGCTTTTGTGGAAGACCCTTTTCGTTCGCGAATTCGGAGGGACGCTCACTACTCACACAAATGTACACGCCGGCTGCGATAGACCCACACTAAAAGATGTGTTTAACCGTATATTTTGGCCGGGGTTGTTTAAAGGACTGTCTAGCATGTTCTTTAACCAGATATTTGATGAAGCGCCTTGGCATTCTTTCTCTTCAGCTCGTAGTGCAAATATTTCTTAGTTCTAACAACGTCCGATGGACACATGTGATTCCGAAAGAAGAAGAGAATCAACAACAGCGAAGATGAGTTTGGATAAGTTTTGTGTTTATTGTTTTGTATGCAATTTTGAACAATGTCTCAAGCATTTTATCGCTCGTTAATCGCTCGCTATCAGTAGCAAGCGTGTCTTATCCCAATAAAGAGTTAAATTTATTACAAGAATGCCGGTCGCGTTATGCTAAATCTTTTTTATACTCTTCAGTATGTCTAGCACCGTATTGCGGCGTAAAGCCCCGTGCAAACTGTGCCAGCATTGCTGGCGAATTCTTGCTCGACTGACCACAAGAAAAACGAAATGTCAGAAAGTCAATTTCCCATTTTGACATTTTCATTTGTCCTATAGTCAGTCAAGTGGTAATTCGCCAGCGATGCTTGCACTCTGCGCATCTAGCAAAACGGCCACTACATACATGCGCACTCTACTCTCCGCATCTAGCAAAACGGCCACTACATACATGCGCACTCTACTCTCCGCATCCTGCCAAACGGCAAGTACATATATGCGCACTCTACTCTTTGCGTCCACTAGACTGTACACGGATTGCAATTCCAAATGGTTAAAGACCATAGCACATAACAAACTACCTATAATCAAACAAACCTCACCTACAATCTATACACAAAGATAGAATAGGAATTTTTTGTACCAGCGCTTAAGTATACCAGCGATCAAGTATACAGGAAGGCATAACTAACTAGCGTCACAAAAAATAAGAGCTTGACTGAAAACAGGGGGTCTACTAGGATATTCGTTGCACGATTCTATATTGTTATACCAAAATCTTCAATGAAAGCCATTCAACGGCAGTAAGACTCTCTATGGTAATTACATTTGTCTGGTTACTAGCCTCGCAATTGGGACCTACAGAAATGCCAAATGACATTGGCATTTCTAACATCACACGACAGTCCTTGGATTGGAACCCGCAAGGGAAAAGGAAGAGGTCGGCCGAGGAAATCAAGGAGAAGAACTATAACAGTAGAACATCTTACAATCGGGGCAACGTGGGAAGATCTCAAGAGGACTGCCAAGAACAGAGTTTCATGGAAGTTAATACAGGCCCTATGCTCTGGTAGGAGTAAAGAGGATTATGTAAGTAAGTATTGAGAATTAAAATATTCTCGTTCACACTTTTATTTACATTTCAAAGTAAATGTAGAATAGCTTCCAAGTTACTGTACCTAAATATTTTGCCTGGTGTTGGGTTTTAATGCTTCATTGTAGTTGACTACATTGTTCAAATTTAGTCGGAGCTTAATTCAAATAAATATCTAAATAGCTCTGAGGATTGAGCCTCGACACATTCAAGACTTATCTTATATGTTTCTGATCATACTCAACCAAGCTTGAAACTAAGATTTGAATTTAGGTACACAGGAAAAAGCCCTAGCATCAGGTATTTCTTGTTCCTTAAATCTCAAGCCTTGATAAAAAACATCATGTACATCTTGGCCCCTTCCTCTTTTTCCAGCCCTATGCGCTTGCCTTGCTAGCAAAGCTTTCTTCCTGTTTGTTTCTATCAGTTCACTTATCCGTGTCACGTCTCTGCCCTTTTCGAACGAGAACGCAAAAGGTTCATGCGCGAAAGGGTCATGCGCGAAAGGGTCATGCGCGAAAGGGTCATGCGCGAAAGGGCAATGCGCGAAAGGGCAATGCGCGAAAGGGTCATGCGCGAAAGGGCAATGCGCGAGAGGGCAATGCGCGAAAGGGCAATGCGCGAAAGGGTCATGCGCGAAAGGGCAATGCGCGAAAGGGTCATGCGGTAAAAGTTAATGCGCTTGCTACGCAGTCTAAATTGAAAGAGAAGATGCACCTGGCATGAGAAAAACAGCATAGCACCAATGCGATGTTTAATATTTATTGTCGATTTTTATTGTAAAAGAAAGATCAGAAAATACTTTCCCCAATACCCGATAGCTAAAATTATTCATTTCTCCTTTGTGTTACATAAGCAATGTGATTAGTCTACCCACATGACACTTTGTCATATGCCTGAAATGGCCAATCATAATAAGTTCCTTTTCACCAATCTAAAAATTCCCAATTTACAATGTCAAAAAAAAAAGAATAGTAAGAATAGTAAGAGAAAAGGATGCCTCGATTACGACTTTAGTTTAGGTTTGGAAAAAAGGCATTCTTTGTAGGATGTCTTATTAGTGGTAAATAAACCTAGGTTCCATTTTAGCCAGGGAGCATATAGACAATCTACGGGATAGTCGTTGTTACCGAATCATTCTTCACTCAAACTACCCTAAAGCCCGAGCAATAACACTTGTAAGCCGATGACCTAGTTATTCTGCCATAATATAAATGGAACTAGAAGCTTTGTAGCTGAATGCAAAAGAAGCCTTATCAGCCATGTGTATTCCAATGATATAAAGTTTTTTTTCTCAATGAAAGGTCTTCGTTTTTTTCCTTTTCCACTAATTGGTGGCTTCATTGAATTGAGATACATGGAATACATAACTCTGCAAAAGAGCTGTAATTGTAGAAATGCTATACCCACTAGATATAATTTGTGAAGTCAAAGTCGGACGTTAACTGTGCTCTTAGGAACCCAAGATGGCCGACAAAAAATATCCTTTTATCTTATATCTTTTGCCTTGCATACAAAGGCTTTGGCCAGTGCATATAACCCATTCCGCCTACGACGTAGGGCCTTCAACTAATCATCCTTCGGTTGCGGGGAAATTTAATCACTAAATTGCATATTGTTTTTAGAGACACCTAAAACATCGGTACTTCTAGTATACTAGTATACAGTGATCGTATATAAAAGGTATTAGGGGTAGTTTTTTTTCTGTAATGATTAATCGTTTTTTTTCTGGAAAGTATTTTTTGCTTTGGATGAATCTTCCTAATCTGGAGATGAATAATAAAACCTTGCTAAACCTTCTCAGCCAGCTAAACGTGTTTCTATTTACCCGAATACCAGATAACCAGCTTAGTCCTGACACCGAACCTTACTGTCCTCATAACTCGTATACTTTGCACCGTAACTGCCAGCTTTCTTGCAACCGGGTAGTTAGAATACCACGACACGAAACGTTTTAGTCACAGCTATAAGCTTGGTAATCTGTCGAGACAGAATTGAGTTTCTGATTATGAGAGCTCCAAAACCTCTGTTACCTGAATATGCGTTGAGGAATGCGAAAACCATGCATCATTATGTCTAACCAGGGTACCACAACCTCCAGACTTCTCTCGCGATTTTGGCAGAGCTTAACTTGACGAGAGATGTCTGGAGGCTCTGGTGTCCAGGGTACATTATGTCTCATAGGACTTAACTTTAACTTATTGGACTTTAACTTATTGGAGCTACAGCACCAAATCCATGGATTTATGGATTGATTCGTAGAGCCACCCCTCCCTCATCCCTCCATCCTACAGCATTATATTACCATTTCGCCATTTGCCACTAGCACTTGACAAATGGCCATTCCAAATGAGGGACAGTTGGACAGTATTGACAGCTCTGCAAGACCGATGCTAGACGGGGTTAAGGATGGTTTCCATATCGATCTCTATCGCAGGTGATCGTGTACGATTATTTGAAAACTCACCCTGCGTTCGTGTACGATAAGAATATATATACGATTGCGATCGGAATGCCATTGGTTGCAATCGTGCTGAGATCACATGGAAACCAACCTCTAAGGGAGGGCTGGGTTGCGTTTTCTGGCCTAAAATTGTACAGTCTTTTAAATGATCAACATTTGTTAATTAGATAAAAAAAGTCAGCCCCATCTTTGTTATTGTTTATATGCAATATTGGAAGAACGGGAATCACGAAATAACCATCTGATAACAAAGTTCTATAGTTCATTTTACCAAGCAAGGAAACCTCGCTATAACTTCCCCTACACAGCCGGTGGAACTGAATACTTTCTCGCACTAGATATTTTGATATGACATAATGGCGGCTGGCAGATACTCTTTAAATTTACCCTTTCTATCAACCACTTGATTTCCGCACCTGACTAACCCTAAAGCTTTTTCTATATCGGTTGATACTTTCCGTCCTTTCTCTCGCAGGGTCTAGTTTCCGCACTGGTTCACATTTCAAATAGGCATTAAAATTCGTGGCAAACGCCATCACAGGTAGCGAGAACGCCAACACACCGAGCACGGCGCAAATACATCCTACAAAACGTCCCGAGGCGGTCACAGGAATCTGATCTCCATAACCTACTGTAGTCACTGTAGTCGCACACCACCAGAATGCATCCGGAATACTGGAAAACTGAGACTTAGGGTGCCCAAGATCTGTATAGTATACAGCGCTAGAGGAGAGTACCACAATCATGCAGACGAACAACATGGCCATTTCTAGCTCTTTCAGACTTGAGCGCAGTGTGTAACACAACACGCGCAGACCACCAGAATAGCGTGACAATTTCAAGACTCTGAAGACCCTGAGGACTCTTATGATTCGCAGAACGGCAAGGCTTACCACGCGCTCGCTACGGATTAATAACAAGATAAAGAACGGGCAGATAGCGAGAAGGTCAACCAGATTTAATGGAGATATCACAAATTTGGATCTATCTGGCGCCGTAGCAAACCTAATCACGTACTCGAAAAGAAACCACGAATAACAGATGGTCTCTAGAAACATAAAGATCTCCTTGGTCTTGGAGCACTTTTCGTATTTCTCAAACGTGCTGTTACAATCCTTTAACAAGTCACCGCTGGTTTGATTACGGCACGATTTACCGCAATCTCTGATTCCCCACTGCGGCAGAGTTTCCACGCTTGAGACGAGCACTGACGCAATTATCATAAATACAGAAAACAGTGCGATTGCTCGTGCTAGCATAGACGTATCCGGATGCTCAAATAAATTCCATATTTTTCTCATTACTACTCTATCCGGCTCTTTACGAATAGTATTTGGTAACATTCCCTGCGAAATCGAGTTCAACGCATCCTCTCCCAGTTCAAAAAACTCTACTTCCTCCGTGAAAACACGAAAAGGAACTTCATCTGGTAGAATTAACCTGCCGTTTGACTGATAGTAAAATAGGATAGACTCAAAAGCTAAGCGGTGTCTGTTGAAGTAGAACTCCTGTAGCGTGTCGTTGTAGTGTTTCTGCCGTTTCGAGTGCGAGCCGAGAAGAGTCCGTGGAAATCGCGTGAGTGTACTCAGACGCGTCTCAAAGGTAGTACCACTCACATTTATGCGAACTCTGTCATCCATGGAACTCGCGATGAAACGCTACGGTCTTGATAAAGTGTTGAGGCATGCGAATTATAGCCTCCTTGAAACTCGCCCATAGAAATCCCAGCTTAATTCACCGCGACACTAACACCAAACCAAATTAAAATACAAAAGGTCGCTCGCCATCGTCAAAGCCAACGTTTAACCCAAATAATAGGTGTTCAAATAAGATCCAGACTGCTGAATTCTCAAATAGCTGTCCGGATCCTCACACCTCAGTAACTTTTCTCCCTCGCTGTATTCCAACCCTTTGTAAAACGAATAAATAGAAGGGACAAACAAGGGTTAATCGATTAAAAATGAATGAAAGAATGAATGCTAATTTAAAAGGCCCAATGGTAAAACATCCTACACCGTTGATGAAATGAAAATACGAGTTTCGATAAGGCCTTATTACTTAATGCTATGGATAAGATTCACTTATTTTTTTACCACAAAAGATAAGTGAGAAAGCATCGCATGTTGGTAACACTGTTTTGTTTAAAGTTTCCATTTCTACAATAGCTAATGAAGTTTGGGATATAGTTAAATTCCTATAGAATTGAAGCATTTTTTCAAAACATTTAAAAAGCTAACAGCTGGCTCTTCATCTAATATTCTGTCAAGGTAATCAGCGCTCTGTTTTGAAATTGCAATTCGTTCAACTTAAATATTGAAAAGGAGAGCAGGCTATGCTTTCTCTAAGTTCAAGTTTTCCGAGGATGACACAAGATATGTTTTATTTTTATGTATATGTTCTCTTAATTAAAACGAAGTCGATTTTATCAAGGCTGGCGAAAGCTAAACACCACAAGTTTTTAGATAAGACAAAATCTAAATTGGATGTGATTTTGAGCACACACTTTTTCACTTTTCTGTGTAGTATTCTATACCTGATATGTATTTATTTCTGCATTCATTTTATATTTTTAAAGACATTATTGAAAACAATTATAATAGATCAGAATTTAATTTAAAAATGCTAAATAGTTTTTTTTAAACACACAAAATTAGCTAACTTGTCTGAAAAGACGTAAGACCAAAGGATTCCTAAATCACTATTCTTTATCTAAATTGGATTTGTTTAATTTTTCATCAAAATAATATACTTTTTATACAAAAAGAAAAGTAAAATAAACAAACAGGGTTTTAAACCACTTTTAATAATGCCGGAAAGCTTTTTATAAAAGTGTGGACTATTTCACCATGCTTTCGTCTTTTCTATGTTTCCGTCTAATGTGGCTTAGTACCAAACGAGGATATAAAACCACACACAAAACCTAGACAAGAGTTATCATGGATCACTTAGCAAGTATCCCGAAGCCAACACTAAAAACCCTGGCGCATATTCTCAAAGTGAATATCATCTCTGACGGTGCATTCACTATTTCAATAAACATTGTTTACTCTTTTTCGCTTTAGTGTGATTAAGGGCAAATTACGTCCTAACTCTGGGGGTGGGGGTGAAGATTGTGGCATTCTGGTGTGAATTATTATGACTTAAAGAAGCTGGGTAACTTGAAAACCGAAATTGCACTTTTGAACATGTTGTGTCCGTTCCGGCTGCAGCGCTGGCATATTTATGTTTTATATACCTCAGCCAATATCGTATTGTCCGTCCCTGCTACATTTTTAACCATCATATCAATATTTATTATATGGCTACGGTAGTACGCTCTGTGATTGGCTTATTGGTAGTCGTGACATTCCCGTATTGCCCGTCTCTTCTGAGGGCATTACGGAATTCCGTATTGCCCTACGAAAAAACTTCCACAATCTTCTGTTTTTTTTTTTTCACCTTCACACTGCAAAATGAGCGACAGCGAACATTCGAGTAGCGAATTCTAACACCCAGAAGAAGAAGAAATAATTGGTTGGCGGGCCGTCTTTTTCCATATCCTGAGCGGGACATTTTTTGTGTTGTTTTGTTCGGTTGCACGAATTTTACTAAAACAAAACCGACCAAAAAACCAAAGCCACCAAAAAAATGGGAATGGACGAGCACTCTGAGTTGGAGTTTTATAATCCTGAAGAGATTGAAAAGGAAAATTTTGACAAAAAGAAAAACAATAAGATGACGAGCCAGCGAGCGCCACCGATAGCTAAGAATAACAAAACTTTAGTTATTTATATCGGATAAACAAAGACAAATGAATAAATAACAAGGGGTGTAAAGACCAAGAAAAGTCTCTTTAAGATAAAAGTACTACCTGTTATCTGTAAATAAAATATTTTGATCAAATCATAAAGCAGCACAAAGCGATTAGCCTTTTTATTTTACTTCAGAAGTTTGTTCTCTACATACCGTGTTTTCGAACTAAACGGTCCATTCATCCCGTGAAGACTGACATCTGAGCTTTCTTTGTTATTGTTTGGATCAACTTCACCTATGATAAAACCTGTAGCTTCCAAAAGGTGCAAATAGAAAGATAATATACCGAAAAGTCGTCCAATTACTTGTTGAATCTTTTCACTTATTTCAATTTTTGATTTGGCAGCGCGCGAGTGTTTCTTGTTTTCCCGCCTTTATAAAATCGACCGATAAACTAATCGATATTCGCGCGAAAGCGGAAGCCGAAAGTTAATTTGTTTTCTCGTCATTTTTATTTTAAAAAGCCATATAATAAACAACTTACTAACCTCGACCGTTCGGTC
The DNA here is from genome assembly GCF_932526225.1 of Nematostella vectensis. Classification (NCBI taxonomy): domain Eukaryota; kingdom Metazoa; phylum Cnidaria; class Anthozoa; order Actiniaria; family Edwardsiidae; genus Nematostella; species Nematostella vectensis. Next base: position 11,109,741 of record NC_064042.1, on the reverse strand, counting down.
GCCTCACCTCGCAAAGCCTCGGTCGATACGCCAAAGCCTCAGTTTGATATTTCCCGGCATGACCTCACTCTCGGTTAGTAAGTAGTTAGTACTCTCTCGTGGAGAAAACTGGATTTTATTTATTAAACCTCTCGAAGCAGCAAATTCAAGAAAAGTTTGAAAGAAAAAAATAGTCAAAGCACGTAGATACTTTGTTATTTAGGACAAGGTGAAGTCCTCTTTGGTTTTTATCAGGGAACAAGGACTGCTTGATTTAAATTGACCTGTGAAATGTGGTTTCTATGAGAAAGCGCTCACTTAGAGACAAACAGCAAAGTCAGAGAAAGATCTCTTTACTTTAAAATACATGAAAATCTGAGAGACAGAAGCTGAAAACTAGAATTAATCATAAAACATTTTAAAGAATATCGATCAACCACTCCTCTGTTCTTGTTTTCATTGTTACTATTATTTACATTGTTATTGAAAATACACCGGGTTGTTCATTTGCAAGAAAACTTCAAAATGACCATCCACGATTAAAGTCTGAGTTTGTTGACGATTTTTGATTGAACGTTTTCAGTTACTTGCTTGAATTAACCGATGGAAATGGATTGCTTAAATTACATAAAATGGCAGTGTAACAGGATTTTCGTTCCTACCTGATTTTGTTCCGGCCAGAACAAATTTCCTAGAAAAAGATTTCCGGCCGGAACGAATCCTCTGAACTTTCCGGATTTTATGCACGGGAGTTTAGTTTCACCTTCAAGATACTTAAACAAAAAAAAAAAAAAATGCTAATATCTTCAAGCCATTTAGCTCTTTGATCACCAAACTTGTAAACAATATTACTGTCGGTAAGATCTCAAAGGCATTTAGCGCTTTGACCACTAAACTTGTAAACGATTATACTCGGGGTGCAACAAACATGACCGGTCAATCAAAATACATGACCTCATCAATCATGTGACCTGGTAGAAAAACGCTACTATCTCAAAGGTCTTAGCTCTTTGACCACTTAACTTGTTAGCATTATTACTTGGGGTGCAAAAAACATGACCGTCAATAAAACTACACGACGTCATCAATCACGTGACCTGGTAGAAAAACGCTACTATCTCAAAGGCATTTACCGCTTTGACCACCAAACTTGTAAACGATAATACTTGGGGTGCAACAGACCCGTTAATCAAAATACACGACGTCATCAATAAAATGGCCTGGTAGAAAAACCCTAATAGCGCTTTGTCCACCAGACTTGTAAACAATAATACTTTGGGTGCATAGAGAGTCAGAGGCCGAGACTCAAGACTGATAGGCCGGGAGTCGAACGAGCTATCTGAACTATCGAAAATATTTACCTTTTCCTTGCTCACGATTTGGATTACTTATAAAACATTGAGAAGACGCGGTTTTCGTGGCACAAATGTAACAAATGGAAATATTATGCAACAAACCTCGGTATCAACTAAACTTCCAGAAATACGAGAAAGAGGGCACTGCTGCATACCCCTACTACTACAGATCATCTCTTGATTTCTTTTTTAATATTGGTGGTGGGGAGGGGGGGTCGCGATAGAGAATGCAATTCCTCATGTAAAACGACAAAAAATAACGTTTGTATGTTTGTTTGTTTGTTTGTTTTTGAGCATCGTTATTTCAGATGTCTCGTTCGACTTTCGGACGTGAGCAGAAGTGAAGGGAGATTGCAATGTGGCGGTGGGTAGTGTAATGTGATAAGAGGAGATATCAAAAGTGTTAATTTATGGAAGGTTTTGATAGTGCAACATAACTTTTGAGTTTTAAAATTTTGTGTGATATATTGGCGTAGAAAGGGTTAAATGTAGAATAAGTAAAAAGGTGTGTACTTCTAGTGAGTGTTGGTGAGGGAAATAAAGTAAGTGTGGATTGAGGTATGTGGCTAGTGAGGTGACGAGATGTCGTATGATTGACAAGTTAATAAAACAAATATAGGGATTGAAGGTGTGAGAAAATGCTCACCTAGCGCGTTGTTGCGGAGGGGAAACGACCTGGTTAAGAAATGAATTGTGTGGCTGAGGGGAAAAGAAAGAGGGGTTAGAAACATGGTGCAGGGAAGAGTGAGCGGGGAATGTAGCAACTGAAGTGGCGATAGGGAAAAGTGGAGCGCGACATGTTAATCAACCGGAAATGCACATACTATATACAAAGTATATGTACAAAGTATGTATAAAATGGTGGAAAAAAGGATCAGCCACGATCAGGAATCACTGTTCTCACGCTCAAAATAAAACAAATAGGGGACGTTTAGATGTAGTTTCCCTATCGCCAGATTTTTATATACATTTGAAAGTACATTTAGTACTGCCAAGAAACATAACTTCAGGTACGTCATTGCTGACGTCACGCATTTTGATTGACAGGTCATGTTTGTTGCGCCCAAAGTGTTATTGTTTACAATTTTGGTGGTCAAAGTCGTAGACCGGAACGAAAATCCTAGTAAGACAGTTCCGGCCAGAACAAATCCACAGTTACAGCGGAGTGATTTGCCCTTTAGCATCTTCCAAATAGGGGACTTGCACTACGGGGTCACACGACCTTTTGGGTGACAAATTCAAGTCAAAAGAAACAGAAATGGCTGCGCCCGTCACGCCTGAGAACGACAAAAAATAGAATAATTAAATAAAAATAAACCCTCTTTTGCTTTATCCGTAAGCGTTATATAAGTTGCTTTTTGTTGCTGTTATTTTTGCCGCTAAAACCCTGAGCGCGCTAGTTTGCCGCCCAAAAAGTCAAGTGATCTTTTAGGGCAAGTCCCTATTTGGTTGAATAGTTTATAAGCAGTAAAATTAGTAGTAAGCGCTGGTTTGTATATAATCGAACTCGATAGCATGCAATTGTGTACGATTATATGAAAACTCACCCTACGATCGTGTACGATTATATGGAAACACACCCTGCGATCGTGTACGATCATATGGAAACTCACCCTGCGATCGTGTACGATTATATGGAAACTCACCCTGCGATAGTCTACGATCATATGGAAACTCACCCTGCGATCGTGTACGATTATATGGAAACTCACCCTGCGATAGTCTACGATCATATGGAAACTCACCCTGCGATCGTGTACGATTATATGGAAACTCACTCTGTGACCGTGTACGATTATATGGAAACTCACCCTGCGATCGTGTACGATTATATCGAAACTCCCCATGCGATCGTGTACTTTATCTGGGAACACCCTACGATCGTGTGCGATATGGAAACCACTTTGCGATAGGAATGCGATCGGTTGCGATCGTACGGTCAAATAGCCGCGATCTCGATCATGTCTTCAGTAAAAATTTGGGCACCTTTTCTAATTTTTAAATCAACATGAAGTCATTGTTCTCATCTTTTGATCTAGTACAACTGATCAAAATCTTACTAAAAGACACCAATAAGAGTTTTCAACGTTTTATTCACTTTAGTGTCTGTGTATCACAACATTTACTCTTATTTACATTTTCACATTTCCGCGGAACCAACGAGAAATAAATCTTACGATCGAGATGTGAGGTATATATTTATTAGGGTATAAAAGGAACTAGGTAGCATCAGGCTCGATTAAAATAACGACAAAATGGCTTTACCAGGGTATTTTATAAAAATATTGTTTGAAGTGTTTCGCGCGATCTAACCAAATTGTCTGCCTACTATGGTACCTACGGGTATCCTGTGTCGGGCAGCTATCCCACCACTTGACGAGTTATATGGCTACTATTGATATATGGGCACCCTGTGTCAGGCAGCTATCCCACCATTTGACGAGTTATATAGCTACTATTGACACATGGGCACCCTGTGTCGGGCAGCTATCCCACCATTTGACGAGTTATATGGCTACTATTGACACATGAGCATCCTGTGTCGGGCAGCTTTCCTGTCCTTTAGTGACTTCTCTGTATGCTTGATCGCCTTCTGTAGCCATATGGGTACCCTGTGACGGGCAGCTTTCCCGCCATTTGACGTGTTGTATGGCTACTATAAACACATGGGCACCCTGTGTCGGGTAACTGTCCCGCCCTATGTCGAGTTGTCTGGCTACAACAGACACCTGGGAAGGTGTCGGGTTCCTCTGTGACAACTGAACAGTGTCTCCATACCTAGGGCTGTATCCTCCTTACATGTTTTTTTATTAAGGAGCGGCAGACAGCACTTAAGATCGGCTGTGACGTCGTACCGCTACTATAGCAACTGTCAGCGGTTACCTTGACTACAGGTTCATCTTTCTACCCTCTATGCTGATGTTGACAGCCCTCTGCATTTTGTTGGCCCTTTTTTTATCCTTTAATTTCCGAGTGAGCTTGTCCGCTTTGGTAACGGTCTTCTTGGTGGACTGAAACGCCAAACACAATAGCATTAAATCAATCGATCACAGACATTTAACTCTCTATTCTGAGAACATTTTGGGGGCATAAAAACAACAAAGTAGTTTACGACATAGTTAGTAGAGGGAGCCCTCTACTCTACTACTCCCTCTACTATGTTTACCAGCTATTCCTTTTGTTTTGGTCAACCGTTGATATCAATTGATATCATACTTATCTACAGATGTGATGTTGATATCAATTGATATCATACTTATCTACAGATGTGATGTTGATATCAATTGATATCATGCTTATCTACAGATGTGATGTTGATATCAATTGATATCATACTTATCTACAGATGTGATGTTGTTATCAATTGATGTTATACTTATCTACAGATGTGATGTTGATATCAATTGATATCATGCTTATCTACAGATGTGATGTTGATATCAATTGATATCATACTAAACTACAGATGTGATGTTGATATCAATTATTTTCATACTTATCTACAGATGTGGTGATAACAACCAATGAAAAGCCCATTCGCTTGTGGAACACTGAATGAATCTAAATTTGGCGGCGTAAGAATCCGAGTGTTCTAAAAGCCTTCGCTGTAACGTTTCGAGTATGGCGGCGTAAGAAACCGAGAAGTGACGTGATTGGAAACCATTCAGTGCTGGCCAATAAAAACTCAAAGGGTTATAAATTACGGAAGAAGGCGATTTAGCAGTTGGAAACATCGGCGAGAGTTCGCTAAATATTTAAAAGTAAGGTCACTTGTAACTGTCACACAAATATCCTTCAACTGACTGACGTCTTTTTGTATTGTATTAAGTTTATATGGGAAGTCCACAGAAGCGTGCTTTGTACTTACTCGGACAAAGTCACTTCCTTCAGCGTTCGTCTTGGGTCGCACAACATAATCCTTGTTTGACGGTAACGGTACACGCGCACGCATCACGAATCCCTTGTCACCCGGACGAAGAGCTCTATAGAAACATGCAACACACGGGTTAGTAACACGTAACACGAGAGATACACGTTAGTGACACTTATCACGAGGGATACACGCAACACACGGGTGACACTTATCACGAGGAAGGCACGCAACACACGGGTAGTTCAAGTATCGCGAGAGATACACGCAACACACGGGATAGTATCACATATCAAGAAACACACGGGATAGTAACACGTATCATGAGATATACACGCAACACACGGGTTAGTATCACGTATCATGCAACACACGGGTTAGAATCACGAAACACACGGGTTAGAATCACGTATCACGAAACACACGGGATAGTAACACGTATCATGAGATATACACGCAACACACGGGTAAGTAACACGTATCACGCAACACATGGGTTAGTAACACGTATCACGAAACACACGGGATAGTAACACGTATCATGGGATATACACGCAACACACGGGTTATTATCACGTATCACGCAACACACGGGTTAGTATCATGTATCATGCAACACACGGGTTAGTATCACGCAACACACGGGTATTAACACGTATCACGCAACACACGGGTAAGTACCACGTTTCACGAGATATACACGCAACACACGGGTTATTAACACTTATCACGCAACACACGGGTAAGTACCTCGTATCATAAGATATACACGCAACACACGGGTTAGTAACACGTATCACGCAACACACGGGTAAGTACCACGTATTATGAGATATACACGCAACACACGGGTTAGTAACACGTATCACGCAACACATGGGTTAGTGCCACGTATTATGAGATATACACGCAACACACGGGTTAGTAACACGTTTCATGAGATATACACGCAACACACGGGTTAATAACAAGTATCACGCAACACACGGGTTAGTAACACGTATCATGAGATATACACGCAACACACGGGTTAGTAACAAGTATCACGCAACACACGGGTTAGTACCACGTATCACGCAACACACGGGTTAGTAACACGTATCACGCAACACACGGGTTAGTAACACTTATCACGCAACACACGGGTACGTACCTCGTATAATGAGATATACACGCAACACACGGGTTAGTAACACGTATCACGCAACATATGGGTTAGTGCCACGTATTACGAGATATACACGCAACACACGGGTTAGTAACACGTATCACGCAACACAAGGGTGAGTACCACGTATCACGCAAAACATGGGTTAGTGCCACGTATCACGTGATATACACGCAACACACGGGTTAGTAACACGTATAATGCAACACACGGGTTAGTAACACGTATCATGCAAAACATGGGTTAGTAACACGTTTCATGAGATATACACGCAACACACGGGTTAGTAACAAGTATCACGCAACACACGGGTTAGTACCACGTATCACGCAACACACGGGTTAGTACCACGTATCACGCAACACACGGGTTAGTAACACTTATCACGCAACACACGGGTACGTACCTCGTATAATGAGATATACACGCAACACACGGGTTAGTAACACGTATCACGCAACATATGGGTTAGTGCCACGTATTACGAGATATACACGCAACACACGGGTTAGTAACACGTATCACGCAACACAAGGGTGAGTACCACGTATCACGCAAAACATGGGTTAGTGCCACGTATCACGAGATATACACGCAACACACGGGTTAGTAACACGTATAATGCAACACACGGGTCAGTAACACGTGCACTCATTTAGTAGCACATGGGATAGTTAAGTGAGCTTCTCCAAATAACGGCTCACTTTTTCTCCCCTTGAAGTGCACTGTCGATTGATCGTGGGGTTTTTCCTCCTTCCCCATCAGCTGAGCTGAAAAAGAGCAGAAAAGACAATCTGTTCGCGAGATGTTTAATAATATCACATAGTATACCACATCTCGAATTATATACTTGCAATTCACATTCACATTTAATGTGCGTGTTGGATCCTGACCAAACAAGTTATCTAAGCAAGCCTCCTAGAAGGCTCCTAAAGCACAGTTCCCTATCATAGGGTGTATAACCACGTCCCATCCATACCTGAGTCTACGCCTCTTGGACATGTTCTGATAATCTCGCTCCTCACGCTCCTCGCGGCTCAGAGACTTGAAGTTTGACGTCACACCGAATATCGGCCTTGCCCAATCATCTGCAAAACACAAATTGGAATTCATATTCGGGATCTTTTGTATCCCTGAGTATGTAATTCGGGAAAAAATGTCTAATTTGATCTTTCATTTTAATATTTCCTGATTCAAAGACTTTTGAAAACTTCACTAAAAGCAAGTTTTGGGTACAAAATTACTTTGCTCTGCTGTTGTAAAATAACTCGTATGTAAATTCCCCGGGTATTCGGGAAATCACTAAATTAAAGTTCTGTAGGCTTAACTCAGTAATGTGCTCTACGGTACATACAGTATGTCCTCAAAATTTCCCCGGATAACACACTCACTTATAAGCTTTCCAGCGACCTGCTTGTTTTGTCTCGTCTCTTTAGGGTGTCGGTAGAGGTACATGACTGCTCTCCCTAAGCCACTCATCTTTAACGCCCCTGTATCAAGCGCTGGAAACTGAAGACAAATGGGTAGCTGTCAACATCGCCTTGCGGACACACACAAAAACCTCCCCAGCAAAAGATACCCCAAAACAAGGCACCCCCACAGGAACAGTTTCTCAGAAGCTCAGATTTTTTAAACTACTTTTTCAGGACTTGGTGCCCGGTAGAACTTTAAAGTTGGGATGCTAACTATTTGCCCCCTCACCGTGGAGAGTATCTTGAGTATCCCTGTTCTGATCTGCAGGTGTGGCATGGAGCCATCAGGCAGCGGTGACAGCCATTCTTTCAGCACGTTTAACACCCCAGAGTCAATGAACGTGTACTGGAGATCTGCCCTGAAAACAAAGATTGATTAGGTGATAAGCCTGCAGTTCATGTAAACAATTGAGTAACAAAGTACACTATTGTGTAAAGTTGGTAGCACGTTAAATGGCTTCATGTGACTTTTACTTACGTTTGCCAAACCATTACAGTAGGTTGGGTTTGATTGCAAGCTTTTACACATTTCCACAACTTATCTACAGTACACCTGTATTTTAAATAAGGTTGCACCCGAGAATCCAGGTACTGTATTGTTACCTGCAGGGGTTAATGAATACAGACTCAGACAAGTTGTCAAATTGAAGTATGGTTCAACATTGTAATTGTTGATGTGGCTATATAAATTGTTTTATAGTGACAGACACCATCAGTCTATGGCTGCAATAATTGCTAAGAAACTACAGTGTATACTGTATCATTATTATTATGGGTAACTAATAAATGGCTGAATTTGAACGTTCAAGGTTGTATGTTATCAAGAATGCTAGGGTTTGTACGCTTATTTGCTTCTTACTTTGTTACCCATGAAGCAATGTGAACAATGCAATATCAGCACATTATTCTCTGAGGGCAACATTACTTGAAATAGATGTGACCCCCCTTCCCCCATCAAATCCTGGCTACTGTATGTGCCTGCGCTGGGCTCCTAGAAAGCAAATTAACGCTAACCCAGGGATGAGTGCCCTTTTTACCCAAACAAATGTCGAGATAGTCGTATTTATCCCTGGGTTAGTGTTAACCTGCTTTCTAGGAACCGGCCCCTGGTACATACAGAAAAAAATAATTTAAATAAAAAAGAACTTACTTGTTCATGTGTTTTAGGATGACTGGTAACAGCTTGAGCTTCTTGGTTGCTGCCTGGTTTGCCTCATTCAACAGCTTGTCATCATCCGCCGCTTGTTTCATCTGCTTGATCATCTCAACAACCAGGTCGTCATTGTCACTGATGATATCACCATCCTGATTGAAGACAAGAAATATTCTAACATTACCCCTCTATCAATTTACATTTCTACAATTAGGTCACCACATTGCGGCCCCCACTTTTAATCCCTCGTCGTTGTGCTGAAGCTAGCACAAGTTGATGGTTGCTTGTATTTTTCATCAAAAATACAGCTATGAGCATATTAGGAGAGTGTCTCAGGGCATCATGAAGTCTATTGGGGCATAATTGAGTGCTTTGCTTATGGATATTTGCAAGCAAAGGTGGATTCATGATGATTTTTTCTTGTTTGGCTTTGCCTGGGAGAGAAAATAATTTTCTAATGAATCACCACAGCTCTCCTAAGTGCTGTCTTTTCTGAAACCAAATTGATTCCAAAATTGTTTACACTGCTATTCTGGGTCTGTATAACCTGGAATTGATTTGTTTGGCTTCAGGGTGAAAAGACATCTGACTTTGGGGAGAGGAGTGTTGACTGGCCCTCCCCTCGTGAATTTTTCCCTGGATCTCCCAGAATGCTTTGCAATCTGTAAAGGCATCTTCGTGGTTTTACAAGCCTTCAAGGAGTGGACATTGTGTTTTGAGGCCATGGAAATGAACCTGGAGGATCAGAATAAAGGTATCTATTTGTGTCTTGAGCTGTGTTTGCTGATCTCTCTCCCTTGTGTGGTATTTTGAGCGTTTTATTGAGGGGTGATTCTGCTTTTCTTTCCTTGTTCGATTTGAAATTAGTCAAACAACCTGTGCTATTATTTGGCTTAAGAGTAGTTGCCAACACCTTTGTTGGATGTATATCTTCAAGACCATTTATCCCTTAGACTGATGCCTGAGTATCTTTATCTTGTTGTGTTTATTTTGCATTTATGAATTTTTTGGGTTGTGGGTACTTCCCAAAGCCGGTACAGGCCGGTTGAGGGGTCAATGTGTTTACCTACACACCCTAAGAAATTATGCTTGCCTCACTGCCTGAGAACAATGCCTTTTTCGCAAGCTTAGGTGCATACAACAGTGTAAGCAAATTCTGCTTGATAGACAAACAAGCCTCCATTAAGTTATGGCTGATATTCTAACAGATAATTTTTTTATGTTAAAACCATTGGGGAAACCACAGGGAGCCAAAATTCTATAAAAATATTTGCCATTATAAATTCAAAGCAGCAGTGTCAACCCACTTTTGATACGTTTCCTGTATATTCACCATCAAAGTAATCTTATCACAAAACCTTGCCTGAATCTGATGTTTTCTTGGGCATTTTTTTCTAAAAAAAAAGCTATGCATATCATCTCTATCAATGAGTCCAGTCATGTCCAAGTAAAAAAAAAAATTCTATTTTCTAAGTTAAAGATATTCACTTGCTTGAAATGGCATATATGTGATCCAATCCACTGGTGGATCTCACAGCACAAGTCTAAAAAGGCCTAGTTATTTTGATTAAAATCTAGGGGTGGTGGATTAACCCATTGACTCCTGGCTATTTTTGAGCTGAATTTACAAAAAACAGACTGAAAACAGATACCTCCCCCCATTCTGAGTTTTATACAGCCCGTCAAAGAAAAAAATAATCTTTACAGGCCGGTACAGGCCGGTTGAGGGGTCAATGTGTTAAAAGCAAGGCTGATGCAATTACAGTATGAACACTTAAAATATTTTAATAATGTATACTGTAACCCTCTACCACTGTACTGTAAGGTTGATGATGACTAACATTTAGCACTATAAACTATAGTATACCATTAACAGTTCGAGCAGTAAAATGAATGCTTCTGGCAAAAACAGGAAGGCCATCATTTTGTCTCATGATATGCAATCTTATTCACACATACTAGACGTGGTTATTTATCACTCTCCTGTTCTCCACTCAGTGTATGGTTCATGATTTTGACCAATACAACCCGCCTACTATTCTGTACATCATCATCATCATTTAATAAATATAGTATATAAATAATCTCTAAAGCACACTTTTGTTAAAAAAGCACAATAGCTTACCCCTCTTCTTCTTCTCTTGGTTCTGTTTTTCTGAAGAGAAAACATTAATTTTAAACATGGTTAAAGTCATTCTATCTAAACAAAATGTATGTATCGTTCTCACAAACATGAACAACAGAAGAAAAAATTCAGATATTATTCAAATATTAAGTTAGAAATATTAAGATTCAAAAATATTAAGTTAGAGAACAGGATGCCGAAAAAAACAGTGAAGTAATGTAATGTTGAAGTGAAGCACTTTCTATGCACGTGGGTTGTTAAATTTATTGTTAAGGGATGAAAAAAATGGATATTTCTGGCTGATACAATTTGTGTCTAAAAATTATGATCAACTCCAAACTTCTGGTCAGTTCTAGAAATTGTCATTATTATTTCATGTTTGGCGATGGTCAAATAAATTGTCAATAAGTTACCTTTTTCTGAGCCATAATCACATCAAAATCCCAGACAGGGGGCCTGAAGAATAGAAATAAATAAAAAGATAAATACCAAACACAACCATATACCTTAAAACTAGCTTACCGATCTGGTACGAGTGCTGTCGTTGTAATATTTGTCACTACAGGTCAGTGATGAGTAGACCCGATTTCTAGCTGAGCTTTTACGGTCACTTCTCTATTATCAAGTTTATGTATTGTCCTTGTATCTACTGTACATCTATTCAATAATTTTCTTGTTAACCCATAAAAGTTGAAAATAGAAACGGTTGGATATCGAGCAATGGCTACTTAGAGGCATTATTTTGAAACAGTCTTTCTTCCTTGGACAAAAAATGTTTGTCTGTTATTGTTCCATCAAATGTGCATGTGTGTATCAAATATATTTTGGGCAAGGTTCCCTTCTCTTCCAAGTTTTATCAATGTCACTTAAGAATCGAGCGTTAGAAACTGGTCATCAGGAGAATGATTTAATCTACATGAAGCACCGGAAACAATAAACAATAACAACAAAAAATAGGCAGCTGCACTGCATAGTGCGAGATACGTGAACTTATTAACGAATAAATAGTAATGATACTGTAGTTTTATCACAGCAATATTTTTTATTTTATATTTTCACTATTTAATTACTCTTTATTTAAGATTTTGTGGAAAGGGCTTTGCTTTTCTTCAATTTTTTACTTGTGTTCAATATAGGCAGTTGATAGAATCTATCTTGAAACAAAAGTATTAACTGTATTGGAAGAAAGGTTCTTTTCCAAAGTCTGGCAGCATCAAAATAAAACAGTGCTGTTACTGTTCTGGTACTGTTAGCTATCCATTTGATTCGGAATTTGTGTCTTTGTATGCAAAATCTTGGGGATCAATGGAGGGGATCAAATTTATCATAAACAACAATGTTCAGTTGTTCGTGTTCAGTTTGTCACAAAACAGCATTTTCACTTTGTGATGACCATGTAGTGTATTAGTGGTTCAATATGCTTCAAATGCATCATAAACAGCTGGGGTCACCCAGTCCGATCCCTGGCCTGTCTTTTTTATATGTATTCTCTGTTCCCATCATTTCCATAAGCAGTTCATTTCTTTAATAGCTCCTCTTGTTTATCAAAGACTATAATAATTGAAACTTCCATTGAGGGTGTCGCATCTTTAATGCCTGAAAGAAAAGAGGGAACATTGGAACATAAATGCACAAAAAAGACAACTTAAGGATACTTATATTTATACTATTTATACTTATATTTACTAATATGCTCTGGGAACTACAACATCGGCTCTAAATAACTGTTTGATTTCATTTCATACTGTGGAAACTAGTACTTCAGGATGGAAACACAAAGCCAAATAGGTTTGTGATCAGAGAAAGATGTTTTTCTCACATGTAACAAACTTATCTGGAATACTTGTGTGCATATGGTCTATACATGTTCTATTACCTGGATTGTATTGTATTGTATACATCTATTCATTATCTGTAATTATGATTGCTAAGAAATTAAAGAAATTGTAGTTATAGACAGCTATCAATGTCAGAACGAATTTAACAAAACTCTCACTGGAAGGACCTACATGTATTACTTTTGTGGTAAACATTTGATTCCTCAAATTGAGCAATATATCAATGTGGCAGTAAACATGTGTGACCCAAAAATATTTTGTAGAATAAAATGGAAAACAGAAATGATAAGGCGACTTGATGTAGCAAAGGTTCTATCAAAACAGTCCACTAACCACCCAAAATCAAATTATAAATCTGTGCATACTAATAATTAATTAAAGTAACTTCCATGCTGCAGGCTTAGTTCCAAGATACTGAGACTAAAGAAAATATACTTCACTTCTGTATATAATTTATATTTGTGGTATTTCTCTCCCTAACAAAAAGCTAATCAATCGAGGTTTCAATTTGCTCGGTTCTAGCAGGTAATCCCTGTCATTTTTGTTCCTTTACAGTAGTAATCAAAGAAAATCTTAAGCTGGTAGAAAGAAGCAATAAACGATACACCCTAACCTACCTTAACTTCGTTATAGTTGAAAATGCTTTCCCTTCCAATAAAACTGCCAATATTGTCCGTGCGATTAATGACCGCCATCTTGATCTTGTTACTCATGCGAGCTGGCGCATGCACACTTACGATTGCAAACGCACAAAGCAGGCTGGTCACACTTCAAAGTGTGACCAGAAATGCTCGCGCGCCTAGTTTGTCCTTTGAAGCCTGCATTTCATTGATTAGAGTTGCTGTCTCCGCTCGGTCGCTTCAGGCGACCTCGCTACGACAGCAAAGATGGTGCAACTCTAAGCAGTCCTCAACTGCTTCATACTGTATGTATTTACTTAGGGCCAACACATAATATATATGGGGATGGTGGGGAAAATGTGAACATCCAAACCCCCAAAAAGTATATACTGTATATCTACAGTAACATACTTCTCACTACAAAAAGTATTTAAAAAACTACTGTACTTCACGGTTTCTCCAAAGGATCTCAGGAGTGTTGACCCTTAGCTCACCCCTTTTCATGTGGGATCAAAGAGTTACTATTGCCTTTGTTATTCGCTCATTCCTTTTCCTCTAAGCACCTATGTGAAGCATCTAAAGTCGCGCCAAGTTACCAAAAATATTAAAGAGTTTAGGCCACACCTTTGTTGTTATTGTTCTTTAAAAATTTAAAACGAATTTTGTGGAAAACTTCAAATAACTGTCTAAAACAGTTATACAAATATATTGATACTTATACCAATCCAATCAATCCAACAATAGTTTTCCCAGATCAGCTGATAAAAATGGATGCATGCTCACATTATGGATTTTGCTACATACAGTAGGATGAGAAAAAGGCAACTGACAGAGTGCACCTTAGAGGCCCCCACCCCTGACTGCTAAGTCTCTAGGGTAACAATCTTACCCCTGTCCCCCATCCTCAGAGTCACTGCTTTCCTCCTTGGGTGGCTGGGGTACTTTCATGGCTTCCGTGGTGTCTGTTTCACCAGTCGTTCCCTCCGCCTCACCCTTGTCCTTGGGCTGTTCACTGAGAACTAAAAAAAGTGCAATTAATTTTAAAGGGGGAAGTCGAGTATATAATATTACTGTATTTTATAGGGACCTTCAAGGAAGTGGGTCACAGTAACTCGCAAGACTGGAAGCCTGTGTCCTATTTTAGTAATCAATCAGAGACTTCATTATACAAGAGTATCGGGTAACAAAGATTGCAAGATAATTGCACTAGTTAATTGTACTGTTTTTTTTTAAAAACAGTAATTAAAATTACTCCCCCTGAGAAATATCTAATTATTGATTAATTAAGCGTCTATATGTTTTCTGCGCTTGGAGGTCCCTCAAGGGCATATCGAACACTCTGTGGCAATGTTGTGGTTCATATTCGATGTTTGTTTTGTTATAAGTTCCGGAGTTACTACGCTTAGGAGCTTTGCGTGGATGAACAAATAAAAATTACACTTCCGTCTACTAACAGAATATTCTAACTTTGTCGGTTATTCTTCCAAGGTGGTGACTGTGACTAGGAATAAGCAGAAACTACCAGTAGCAAAAATATCCGAGATAAAGAGGAGATAAGAGGGAGATAGAAAAAGCAATACTCGAATGGAGTGAACAACATACGTCAAGTTGTGTTTACCAATGCAATAAATAAACCTTGCACTAAGTCTTACCAGCGATATTATTCTTGTCAGCATTGAATATTCAATTACCCTTCTAATAAAGATACTGAGTACTCGCTTTGATCAAAATTTGTGCCTGATTTGACTTCCAATAGTGATCGCTGGACCTCCACTCGTTTGCTAAACATCACAAATGACTGCAAATTTCATCTCACTGATTTTTTAATCAGAAAACAATTATCCTTGAAAATAAAATGCTAGCTAATAAGAACAGTAACAGAAACTTGGGTTTAGCTTTTGAATGGGCATTAAAACAGAGTCAATTTTGAAGATTTATCAAAGGCACTTTTCCCCCTTCTTAGATGCTCCTTTAACCAATGATGATGACAATATCAAGAAAACAATCAATAGAATTAGATCGCGAATGACATGAAATTCCAAGGTCCATAGTCAATTGAAGATGCAGACATTTGCAACTGTACTTTTATCTCCTAACTATTTTTGCTACTAAGTTAAACTGGATGATTAAATGCAGTACCTCCTTTCTTCTTCTTTGTAACTTCAATGTCCTCTTGGTCAAAACCCTGATAAATGGAAATCAAAAATAATTGACATTACATTTTTAGCCACTATGGATTTTTGCTAAAACCTTGAG
Organism: Nematostella vectensis; assembly: GCF_932526225.1. Classification (NCBI taxonomy): domain Eukaryota; kingdom Metazoa; phylum Cnidaria; class Anthozoa; order Actiniaria; family Edwardsiidae; genus Nematostella; species Nematostella vectensis. The sequence goes on along the minus strand of NC_064042.1, from coordinate 11,093,904 downwards.
TATAAGGTCCAAGAGTATAAAAAGAGGGAGGAAGCAAGTAGCCAACTAAAGTACAGTACATGTACAGTAGACCATTCCGTAGTCTTAGAGTGAAAACCACACTATTTTTTGGGTTTATCATAGGTAAAATGTAGTAGGCAATGGCTTAGATTGAATCCTTTACATTACAGTAGTTATATAAATTGAAAGACTAGAGACATGGGTGTTGTTTGCTTTTCTGGAGACAGAAATACGTGGCTGATGTTTTGAACATTAGCCTTTTGTGTCTACAAAAGAAACAACAATGACTGTGTTTTCAAAAATGCCTACAATCAGGGTTTCAGCCATGAGTTTACTAATTTCCCAGTGTACAATTGAATAATATGAAAAATATTCTTGCATACAGTACCTCAAATTCCTCTTCCTCATCGCTTGCACCAAAGATATCAGCGATAAGCTGATCCCCCACCTCTTCCTGCTCAGACCCCTCATCTTGATCTTTATCTTGCAAGGGCTGGGACGGCCCGGCGTCTTCATCATCATCCTCGTCTTCATCATCACTGATCACTGAACATGTTTGAATATATGTACAGAAAATAGTAACTAGTACAGTATCAATAAAAAATACCCAATAAAACAACAATATTTTTGGTATAATTATTAAAATATTCTAAGAGGTTTCTCTCAGGATCACTGGTGATGCCAGTGCTATGGAACAAGCTGGAATAACCAGGAATAACCCAACCCCTTCTTAGTGTGCTTTTACCTGGTCTTTTCCTTTTCGCAACTTTTTCCTCCTCCTTGTCACTAGGTGCTTCTTTACCCTCATCCCCCTCAACAACATCATTATCACCTCCTTCCTCATTTACTTTTTCATCACGTTCTTCCACAGGATGAGGTGGCAGCATATCAGTGACATCACTTTTGAGTATGTCATTGACAATAGCAGTCTCACTACCCGATAACCCCAGATCACCAATAGGAGATAAAGGTATCTCGAGTTCTTCCTCATCTTCTTCCATTTTATCATCGTTATCTGTCTTATCTCTAGTAACTTCTTCAGTCTCTTCATCACCAGACTTTATCCCCTCATTAGATTCATCCCCAAACACATCATCCTCATCATTCTTTTTACTGTCTGACTCAGGAGTTTCTGGGGTCATATTATCCGGTGTCCGTGTTTGCGGTGATTCCGGTGTCATAGAAGATTCAACGTCCTTTTCGCTTTTTTCTTCGTTCACAGACTCCTCTTTATCTGAGTCCCCCATTTCTGATTTATTTTTTATCTCTTCCGGTTCTTTCTCTTCTTCGTTGGAACACTCTGGGGAAGCGACATTTTCGCTTTTGTTGTCATCACTTGCATCTTCCATATCTTGCTTGTTCTCGGCAGTAGGCAGTGTTTTCTCGCCTGTAGACCGATGCTCGGCTCTAGCACCATCTTCTTCTTCGTTCTTTGGGCTTACACTCCTTGATTCCACGCTGTTTTCCGAGCCGCGTGGCGATGTTTCGGACGCTTCATCCTCCTTTTCTCCTTCGAGGTGGAAGTCTGGTGTCGGCGGTCTATCCATGTCCTCGTTGCCCGACTCGAAAGCCTCGTCTACATTATCTGCCATGACAAGGCAGGGATAGTCAAGACTTACGATATTTCCCTTTTTGTCGTTAAAAGATCATTGGGATGAGCTGAATATTTGTATAAAATCTTTCTCACAAAGCTTCCAGTTTTACAAGCGTGCAAGTAGAAATTTATAGGCTACGTGGCCTGGCCTCGGATTGGTATCGCCCAGTGCACTATGGTTATTATTACACAGGTTACCCACGCCATAAGGCGAATTCTCAAGATTTTGACCCATTCTCCCGCTCTCCCGCCTTGAATCTCATCTCCCGTTAGCGGTTTTTATCGCTTCCGAAAAATTACTCTATAGAAAATCGTTTTGCGAGTAGCGAAAAAAACCGGCGTTTTTCACAAAAACAACATGAATTATTATTAAAATCGTCAGTTATTCGAAGGTAGTATGTGAGTGGATTTATACTAAAACAATTAGACTACACGTTCTCGCTACGCGCTACGCTTTCTAGCTACGCGCCTCGTTGACTATCTATTGACTCATAGAAAACTCGAACTCGTAGTCTAAAAGTTAAATAAAATACGTTTATAACGATAGGATTGATCTTCTTCGAAAATTTCAGCATCTTGGAACCCAGGGTAGTTTCCATAGATAAACGAAGCAATTTTCCGATCCATTTAGAGGTTATGCTGTATATTTCTTTTTCTTAATGATTAATAATGTATGATGAATAATGTTTAATTTATGTGTTGAACGCGCTAATTTTGGCTATTGCTGTTAAACACTATTCAAGGTGTGGAAGCCGATGCCGATTAAGCTTGCCTGGAACACCTGATTTTTACAGAAACCCAGCATGAAACTGTCTTTTTATATATAACTACATTTTTTAGAAGTATTACAGTGGGGCAGTTTCCCCCTTAGTAGAGCACCTGGACAAAGTTTTCTAGCTACGGCCTTGATAGATTCTAAAGATCTAGCTTTCGGCTTTGTTTTGTTAGGGTGGACCCACGATTCAACGAGAATCCGTTTTTGCAAGTTGTACTTGGTTTTGAATCAGACTATTAATTTATTTCCCCAAAGCTGAAATAAAAATGAAAGGGGGCGCTTTTGTTAATAAGGGGTGCCTTTTTTTAAAAAGTTTCCACACCGCCGATATTAATGTTTCATAAGTGAATAGAAATCAAGACCACCATCTAAATGAAATAAACATGCGTCAAGAAGTCGTGGCCCTTTTTCCGTCGCGAGCGTATTGAAAATAAAACTAATGCTGCATTCACACCAAAACCATGTTTAGTTTAACAAGGTTTTTCTGGGCATGATAACTTGCCAAGTTTCTCATTGTGTTGAATTCTTATTGGCTAAATGATCACTTACTAACATGTACAGCACAGTCTATTCAGTTTTGTTCTTGGTTTTGTCCACTCTTGGGAGATTGAGATTTAAACCAGTTTAATTAAACCACCTTTAAACTGGTTTAAGAGTGCTGGTTTGAATGCGGTGTAAGTTTCAAAATTGGCAAGATCAGGTGCGTAGCTTGTAGTACTCCTTTAAGTCCCATCTACACTAACAATTTTAGTCGGCGAATTTTACGTGACAATTTTTATTTACTAAGTGTAAATAAGCTTTTTTCTCGGCAATTAAAAAATGTCACACATGAAAAACTGCAAGTGTAGATGCCAACAAATATAGTTGTTAACTATAAATTGTCAACTGAAAATTGTAGGTGTAGATTGGGATTTACCCTGCCTCTCAAAAGCAATATGTTTTTTTTGTAGCGGAGATTTCTCGTTACTTAGCGATTCGGTTGTTCGCGCGCGCGATTATCCCGGAGCTTCACACTTTTAGGCGGGAAAGAAAAAAAGCAATCACTATCTTTTCCCCTAGACGACTTCCCTACTGGGCATCACGTATGCTTTGGGAAACTCAGAGACAGGTGCTAGTGTTTTCCATTTTATTACTTTGGGTTATTAAAGATAAATCGATATATTGACCGGCGTTTAGATGTATAGGCGACATGCAATTATATTGGTATTAAGATTTGTTCAGGCGCGTACCCAGGATTGTCCGAGGGGGGGGGGGGGGGGGGGGCAGTCATATGCTTCATATGGAAAAAGCATGGTATTTGAAGATTCCTTAATAAGGAATGAACCACTTTTTGGCCCCAAGGGGGGTGCGCAGTGTGCGCGCGCCGTTTGTTAAGTTAATAGATCTCTGCATTTGACCCATAGGCGAACCAGGATAAGAATCAGTTCCCTGTTGATTCTTCGGGAAAATAAAATATAATTTGAAGATGTGTCCTGGACTGTTTCCTCAATAAAGCTGGTTACATTACTATATTAGCCTAAACCCCTTTCTGCGCCACAATTACACTCAACACACAAGGCTAACATAGAAATGTAACTAGCTTTTTTGAGGAAACAGTCCCGGACACAGCTTCAAATTATATATTTTATTTTCCCGAAGGATCGCGAGGGACTGGTTCTTATCCTGGTTCGTCTGTGCTTGACAACACCCTGAATTAAAAAGAAGAAAACAAAAATGAAATTTAGGGATGTAACTAGCAAAATGCCCCCTTCCGCCAGGAATTACATGTTAAATTCCACTATTGTGAAAACTGTTCCGCAAAACTACTCTTATTCACACGATCAAACGTTGAAAACTCTCATGTCGAATATGAACAGAAGTCGTTGAGAGTGCGCGCGAGTGCATGGTCAAACGGACATGGGAGTTGTACTCTTATCGACTCTAATTTCCGTTTGAAAGAGGCTTTAGTTGGCAAGGGCAGCACTTGTTTGTTGAGAATTAAAGAATGGCTTATCAGACACAGGTGTTTAATATATAGTTCTGACTAGGTATGAGAACAGTTTGGTTAGTGGTACTTCTAAACTTGGCTAACGAGTGCTACTTTGTAAGAGGAAAGATAAACAGAAATTTAAAAGACAGTTGTGAGTCCTCTTTCTGCTGTGTTCAAACAGTACTTATCCCCAATCGTGGTAAAAATTATAATACCTATAATATGCACGACATAACAAAATTAATTTGATGATGAAGATGGAAGATGGTGAATTAAACCAGAACTTATTCCATGCATACGACGTGTATGAATTAGTGCATTAGAAAATCGAAGTTTTGTCTTTAAAAGGGAGTGTGCAAGTGGAGATTTTAAATGGCCGATATAATCAATCATTCATTAAAGCATTTTCTAGCTGGTGAAACATAAAAAAAATTCCTAGTGATGTAAAATAATACTCTGTGAAAAAAAAGAGATGTTTAAAATATGTTTTTAAAAGAGAGCTTTCAAAATGTGATGTGAATTAGTGTGTGAATTAGTGAATATATTATTGGCTTGTTTTATTGTTTTAGTAACTGGTGATCATAACAACTGGTGCCTACAGATGTGATGTAGCTTTTGCTGTGATATCAATGTTTTGTAAATAAAAAATATGAATTGGCAATAAGAAACTCATTGTGCTCTATCTATCCTACTGAGCAGGGATACCAAGAAAAAATATACAAATGTGGTCAAGTCGAAGGCATATAGAAGGGATACCACCCCAGGCAAGGGAGCAGTATCTTATAAACGAGACAGTAACAACTAATTAAACACAACTCACGTAATTCTGTTTATTAGTTTATTAGTAGGGTTTGGATATTGTCCAGTAGCTAACGTACCGCTGGGCAATGTTTTGAAACCAGGCTTGTTCAACTTGCCTGTTTCGAAATGCGGTTGAATTCATATGAGGGAGATGACTCTGATAAAATCGCTTATCGAAATTTTTAATTTAGAGAAAAAGGACACTTTTGCAAAACTAGATATCGCCCCCATCTTCGCATACCCCACCACCCGTTGCTATTGAATGGAATAAAGTCTTGTTACATGTTTTGATGATTAATCCAGCCATTTTCTTCCAAGGGGGTGGTTGGTAATTCCCGCATGATTTGAAATATTGATCAATACATTACGCTTAATGCTTATACTAAATATGCACCCCTTCAAAGGCAAGAACTTTAATTTAAGGTAAAGGTGTAATTAGCGGAAACATGTCCCCACAAAACTAAAGAATCAGTTTTGTATAAGGCACTTCAAACAAAAACAAAACAAAGGGCATATCGATATCAAGTACAAATTTCGATAACAAATTGATTTATACAGATGTTTATGACAAGGTATTCACATTTGGGAACCTTGCGTCAGGAAAAGATATTGTGCCAAAAATGGAGATTTACCTATGAATAATTAACCGAATTCGAAATAATATAAATGGAAAACATGAGTTTTAAAAGCCAACTAGAAGAGACAACCGCAGAGGTTCGAGTGGAATCGAAACAAGTCTAGCTAGCATCAGGCCTGTGCGAAGAATTCCGACGGGCACTATAATGCTGAATCGAAACTTCGAGTACCACACCTCAAGTTTTATCCTGGAATTGTTTATATCTTATCAGCAAAACCAAAGAATCAATGAAAACGAAAGCCTAACTAGCACCGGCTCTTGCCAAGAAAGGAAAAAAGAAGTCTTAAGTACTTGAAAAGGGTACTATTTATTTCAAAACTCCTCGGCGAATGCGGGCAAGTTACAATCTTGTTTCTTTTCATGGCTCACCCAGAAGCCTACGAGTCAGTCTCGTTTTGTAACCTTGATTTAAATGATCGTATTGTGATAAATATAAGCGGAGAGCGCTACGAGACCCTTGAATCGACGCTAATGCGCTACCCAAACACTTTATTAGGGTCTCCAATCAAGCGCTCTCAATACTTCGACCAAAGGCAATGTGAGTATTTTTTTAATCGAAACCGTCAAGCATTTGATGCGATACTCTTTTATTACCAATCATGCGGGCGACTTATCAAGCCTGAGTTACTCCCGGAAAATATATTTGTAGAGGAGGTGCGATTCTTCGAAATCCCCAGCGATTTGATAACAGCAAGAGAGGAGTTAGAAGAGAAATTAATGGGCAAAAACGCGGTTTTGCCCAAAAACGACCATCAAAAAAAAATCTGGTTGGCATTTTCGGTACCCGAATCATCGTTTTTAGCGCGCGTAATTGCGCTTTGGTCTGTAATGGTTATACTTATCTCGGTTATCATACCTTGTGTGGAATCATCTCTGCTCGAATTTAACGAAACCTCAATTGGAAACTCGAACGTGTTGGCAACAAATGTCTACGTCATCATTGAGATGGCATGCTATATCTGGTTTACAATAGAGCTTATTTTTAGGCTGGCATCCGCACCGGAGAAAATCAAGTTCTGTAAGCAGCCCTTGAACGTTGTGGATATCTTAACTGTCCTGCCATATTATATCGTGTTAGCGGTAGAGAAAAGCAGGACAGGATCACTTTCTGTAATGCGCGCGGCTCGCATGCTTCGTGTATTGCGCATCTTCAAGCTCTCCCGATACTCTAGCGGAATGCGCGTGCTTCTCTACACGTTCCTAATGAGTCTAAATGAGCTGTGGATGTTTATGTTGTTCGCTGGAATGAGTGTACTTCTTTCGTCTGCCGCCGCTTACTATGCAGAGACGGCGCACGGGCGGCAAACGTTCGAGAGTATTCCTGGTGCATTCTGGTGGTCAATTAGTACCGTGACCACTGTCGGCTACGGGGATCAATATCCTCTCACAGCTTCAGGGAAAATCGTAGGCTCCATACTTAGCGTGTTTGGGGTACTCGTGGTTGCGCTCCCGGTGTTTCTGTTCGTGTCTAATTTTAAAAAGGTTCTGAGTACTAAATGTACCGTTGTTGAGGATGATAGCAGGCGTGACCAGGAATCCATAAGAAGGCACAAACTAGGAATTAAGAACTTCAACACGGGTAAGACTCGCGGCCGGTAAGCGAAGACGGAGTTCAGTAGGCAGAAACGTCCCAGTATGCGCTATTTTATTGTTATTGTTGTTTAAGTAGGTTATTATAAAGTCTCTACGCTATTATGAACACTAAATTACGGTCACGGGAGTGTTCGTAATAGCGAAGGGCCCCAGTAGGACTGCCTCAGGGTCTTAATCTTGACACTTTCTGGATGTGGTTGGTGCATTCTCGACCGCTGCCTGCTCTGGGACAGTTTCTGTCCTTGGACGGCGTACCTGTGTTTATCACCGAGGGACTGGGACCGGCCTTGACCGCCCGCGGTTCGAGACTCATACGAACACAACATGACGGAGAAACCTTGCGCGTGCTCACTCACGGGCTATAGGATAATTTGACTCCAAAATGAAGTCTAATGTCTTGTTAGTGTTGAATAAGCACGCATTCCTACTTTAACTGGATGTATTTGCCTTGGTTCGCTCTTACAGCGAGCTCTGTCCCTACCTTTCAAACGACGCGCTGTGTAACCGCCGCCACCTGGTAAATTAGTTACTCGACCACCTCGACCCCCAACGGCGTGTTTTTTAAGAGAAAATAAACCAAGACAAATACATCCATTCAAAGTAGGAATACGTGCTTTATACAAAACTAACAAGACATTAGACTTCATTTCGGAGCCAAATTATCCTATAGCCCGTGGCTCCTTTCAAACATATTCTAAAGAAGCCACTATTTCTTACAATGGCCGTCGATTCATGACTTAATTCCCCTTTTCAAATCACTAATACCGTGAGGATAAATGCAATATCCCCAAGAGTTTATTGGTCACCCGCGCTATTTTTGAACGCCGCTACAATGCTACAAATTATTTGGATGACAATTTATAAAAGTGGCCATTAAGATTTAAAAAGTCGCTTCTGATTTTTATTTTTTTATTACCTGTTTAGTACTTAAACGAATACTTGGCCTTATCTGATTTGAGCTTCTAAACCTTTGCTGTTACTAAATAATACTAATGATTTCAATATATTGTTGGACTTTTGTATTTTCCAATAAAAAACAGAAGGGGGGGAGGTCGTCGGCAAATTCAATTTCAATCCTAATAGCACTTTGGGAGTGGCCATAAGCAATTCTAACCCCCCCAAAAAATAAAAGATTATGTACAGCCGAAGCAAATTCTAAAGCTTAACAGTAGTACTAAAAAAAATACATTTTCAGTGTTTCTGAAATTTCCTAATTTTTTTTCTGACGTTTCTCCATTGGCGTGAGTCCCCCCAGATAGCAGAATCCCCCCCCCCCCCCCCCCCCCCCCCGGGATAAATTCACCAATGTCATCGAACTTTGCTGACAACGCCGTCTAGGATGACCCCCATTTTGAGGTTTTTTGAAGTTGTATAAAAAGTTACTTAAACTTCGTCGTGTAAAATGTGTTGAAACACCGACTGTATGAGTGGATTTCCCGCAAAGACCACATCGAGGGAAGAAATAGATTCAACAACATGTTATTTTATCCTGTTGGATGTCAGGGTTTAAGTAGGATTATTCACCTAGTTTATTCTACCCTATTTGAGTGCCGTCGTGCTGTCTGTCTATAGGAAACCAATACACGGCTATTCACCTGCATCTTAATGAATGTAGATCAACTTCTCCTTTGTTATTGTTTTTAATTGAAAACACATCGGTCTATTTGCAAGAGAACTTCAAAATAACCATCCACTATTGAAGTCTGTTACTTTATAAATGATATTTGATTGAATGTTTCTCAGTTACTAGTTTGAATTAGTCGATGGAAAAGGATTCTTTATGTGACTCGGCATTGAGCAGGAGCCTCCTTTAAACATTTATAAACAACAATTATCTACCGAGTCTACGTCAAAACATACCATGCTTGTTATAGCTCAGTATAAAAGATTCCTAAACTGGTCTCCTTTTATTTGTCTCATTGGTAAGCTCTAGTAAATGAGAGAAAACGATAAGGTGTCGCTTATTGTGGTTATTTTCAAGAGGGCCCCTGTCTACGTCTAAACATATCATGCTCATTATAGACAGACAGTGATGAGATAAATAATAAAACGATAGATGGATACAAAGCAACGCCAGGGCTGCTCAAAGGAGTCGAGTGAGTCGATGAAATAACACAAAACAGGGGCAATAAGGGGGGGGGGGGGGGGGGGGTACCTGCACGTTTCACGAGTTTCAATGATTCGGAAATCACGTTTCACGATGAAATGATAAACTGACGATAAGGATCAATCTTTACTTGCGATTCACGATTTTTAAAGAGCATAGATCACGATTCGTCATTCACGAATCACGACGAAGGAGCAATCACGGATTTTTATATGTCCTTTTCACGATTCACGATAAACAAACAAGTCCGTTCACGGATCACGAAAATAACCCTTACCGCCCCTGAAAAAACTAGGCATCTTTTATTAAATAATTGTAGTACTCCTTTTCGTTATATGTGTATTCCATCCTAAAAAAGTTTATCCCCCAAAGAACATCGCGACAAGCGATTCTTAAAAAAAAAACGCATTGACAATTCACAAACCGAGCAAAGATGGCGTAAAAGTCTTATAAATACAATGAAGTCCAATGGAAATCGTACACATATCAACAAACTATGACCTTAAAGCTTACAATTGCACTTCAACTTCAAACCTTGAAAAAAGGGCAGGAAAGAAGTTGTTGGAGCTGCTCTGTGATTGGTTCATTTTGATCCTCAAATAGCCTACTTGTAGGTTTTGATAGTTTTTCCGTCACAAAACATGGAGTTCGCATACCACGGTCGCTATAGGTTGGATAATGCGGAGCTAAAAAAAAACTCAAGCTCGAAGGCATTTTATACTGTAAATATGCCTCTACGATGGATCCTCGAGCATGCAGTCCTGAGCGCGCAGTTTCTCGAGTTCAGTCCAGCCCAGACAAAAAAATAAAAAAATAAATAAAAAATAAATTGATATAGAATTCTACAATCTCCATCAAGAGTAGTCTGTCCGATAAGAACTTGACTGATGTGAGGACACCGACCAGATCTTGTTCCTTCATAAGAAAGATACCCACAACAAAAAAACACTTACAACATGAGTGCAGAAAAAAAAAAACTTTCTAAGCCTCGAGGCTTGCAAATAAAAGAAACAAATTACTAAAACGGGGCTCACATTGCTTACTAGTTTGGGTAAGGAAGTTTTTACAGTACTTAGAACGGAAAAATACAAAATCACATAAATTAGCCATCATATTCCAGACACTGTCTATAAATAATGGATGGCAGAATTTTATTTTTTTTATTACATTTTATTTAGCATTAATCGTCTCATTTCTATTCTCAGTGTTCAGACATTCATTAGTTGAACGCTCAAGTTTAAGTATACCTCGGGCAAATCTCAGAATAAAGTGAATATACTACGATAATAAACAAAGTTTCAACCTATCAGCTACACAGTAGAAAATGGCATAATTGATACTGACGAATTTTGTCCCCTTTTTACGAGCTCCTTCAAGGGCTGTTACGTGTCTATAGCATTAAAACATTTTCACACTTTTAAAAACACTTTTAAAAACACCTCCGCAATATCAATATGGGAACCTCCTTTAAAATTTCATTTCTCAAATAAGTTCCCTGCACATTCATGATTTGGTGAGAGGAAGGGAGGGAGGGAGGGAGGGATGCACGGACATATAGATTTCATAAGAAAAGAACTCCCTAACTCTTCAATGAAGACCTGTTTTTAGATGCGGAGTCCACGCCGTATCCTGCGAATGAAGAGATTAGGATGCGAAAAAGCCAGATTCATCTTCGAAATCTTGTGATCAGCACTGTGATCCTCGTATATTTATTGAACACCTTCAACTCATTTTGGAGTACCATACAGACGCATTATAGTGATAACTGGTTTTATTACTACTTGATTTGTACACCTATTATTTTCTAAAACAAATATTATTTTTTTACAAATGAGATAGGACAAATCGCCTAAAATGCTGATGAGAACTCACGTCTGAAAATGCATGAATTTAATAAATCTTTATATGGCTAACTTATGTCTACTAAATACTAATTATCTTGATTTACCTAAATTTTTACGAAAATATACTTTATCTCAATTCAAAATAAGAAAATATTTAACCCGATGTTTCCCATCTATCAAAATCAAGTGATATCTGTCGCCCAATGACAGGCGTTCTACTCGAATGACCAAATACAGCCACTTTTGATTCAATAGAGAGATCCAACAGTAACCTGCTTGCAGGCGGTACTCGGTGTAATTATTGCTATCAAATGTAGTACCTTGTAAATACACAATGTGGAGTTCCAGAAAACCAGAAAATATCCATTCCCCCCATGGAGGGGATTAGAAATTCCGGGGGGTGGGGCTCAAACGGGGAGGGGGGGGGGGGGGTAAAATGCACTTTTTCCTTAACAGTTACTGTATTTATTTCCATTGGGTTGGAAATTCAAGAGGGGTGGGGGGTCATACCTCCTCCATGGGGGGGGGGGGGGGGGGGTATGGGTATTTTCTGGAACTACACAATACAAAAACACTTTCCAGCCTGGTTTTACAATATTTCAGAACATTGACAACTATGCCAATCGAAGCGGTTCATTTCAGTCTAAAGATACCTAGCCCTAGATAGTCTATAGATACCTATCCATAGACAGTCTATACATACGTAGCCCTAGAAAATCTATAGATACCTAGCCTTGTTTGACAGAGTTCAATGGTCCTTATTCTTTATTACTTGAACCCGAATCTGAGCGCATGTATGTCTTCTGCACTTTTATTACCTTCGTCGCCGTTTCCGAGGCTGATTTGCGCAGACCAAATTGGGGCGAACCGCTGAGTCGTGTGACGAAAGTAGAGCTCTCGCCGCCAGCGCTAACCGGTTTGAACTCGTAGTTCGGATCTGATTCGACGGAAACCTTAAATGGACTAGAGCGGTCAACATCCGATTCCAGTCGAACCTTGGGAAAAGAAAAGCACTTCTAAACGTCTGCGATTTAATTAAAATTAAATTTTGAGTGGGAGCATAAAAAGGCGGCGGGATTGGCCTTTTTAATCATAGCCTTTCTGATAGTTGATAGTTTTTCCGGCACGAAAACCCCGAAAACACGAAATTCGTATACCACGGACGCGGATCTATCCAAGTTGGCGGCCGTGTCTAGGCTATTTCAACCAATATTCACCCCCCTATTGGTATCAATACTCACGACACTAACTGCACCGGTTCCGGACGAACTGCTGCTCGACTTCTGGGTTCGGGTGACGCGTGTGAAAACCTCCCCCTCTGAAGCATCCTGAGGGTCCACGCGCACCCTGACCAGCGGGCTTGAGCTGCGCTGGATGCGCGTGATTCGTTTGGTGGTCACGGTTGAGGTACTGGAACTAGACACGTCCTCGCCATTCTTCTCAAAAGGCGAGCGGACGGTGACCATGCGCTTGGGGCTCATCTCAACTGAAGAGACCTACACAGGGCGATTTGTTGTCAGTCTTGTTACGATCACCATATCAGGGGTGTGTGTGGGGAGGGGGGGGGGGGGGGCGTTGGGGGGTCTAATTACCGCAATACCGCACAAAATTTTCAAAAATTCGGAAGTATCGCACACCGCACAGAAGGACGAGGTTTAGAAGAGCATGCGCGACACCCCGATATTTCTAGGTTTCCCGCTAGATCATTCCGTACCAAGGGCACATTCCGTGCACCACATAACTAATTAACAACGCAATATTTTAACTTTTTTTACCGCAATACCCCCGTTTGAAAGCAAAATCTCGCAGTGTTTTGAAATACCGCACCACCGCATGTTTTTTTTTACTCTTTTCCCGCAATCACGTACAAAAAAAGGGCTAATAATACCACAATACCGCAAAACCCAACGTCCCCCGCTATATAATGTGAAAGCTATTATGAAAGCCATCGGGGTCTGAATGTCAAATATATTGAATAGAAATGCAAGGAGTTAAAACGTATCGCCATTGCTGCTAAAGCTACAAACAAACAAGAGGCAAGAGCATGGGGCTAGAGATGGGAAGACATGGTGCGCAAACATTTCGCTAATCTCTTGCCCCCGCTTGCTACTCATGCTAGCACAATGGGACCAAAAGGCTTTGTCTCTTCAGCCAGATTTTTCAAAAAAAGAACAGAGAAACTATTGGAATTATAACAGGACCGGCTGTAAAATTTAGAATTAAGACTTAAGTGGGAAAACTTGTTTTGAATACAGAAAACCCTGTTGCAAACATGTTTCGGTTGTATTGTCAGACCGGCTTGGCAGAGAAACTAGACGAACCCCAGTTGGCACTTGTCAGACTTGTATATCTATAGCTTACTTAATGGCAATGAAACCTGTTAAACCTGATAGCTATTTTATACTTGTTGGCAACGAAACTGCTCAGACCTGTCTCTTGTATATTCACCTTCTTGGTTGGTTCCGAGATGATCAATTCGTGCGAGACGGGCGACTCCCTCGGACCTAGTACATACTCGGTGTGATAGCGGTTCGTATCCGTCGACACCATGCCTTTCAACCTGAAGATCTCCTGATTTAAGTGCTCGATCTCCGTGATATAACCCTGGCATTCCAGATCCTTGTTCTCGAGTTCTCGTTTGTAATTCTCGATGTCTGCTTCGAGCTGAATGGTGACGCCCCTGAACTGACCATCCCTACTGTCCTTATAATCAGCGATCTGCTTTTCCAGTTTGATGATGATGGTGTTGCGGTGGTTTAGTTCTACGTCCAAGTCTGCCCTCTCATTGTTCAGTTTCTGGATCTCTCGAATGTACCCAGTGCACTCCTGGATTGTGTTATCTAGTTCGCGTTTCAGTTTCTCCACCTCTTGCTCGTTAGTGTTGTTGATAATGCGGAGTTTCTCGATCAAGGTTTCCTTCTCGATGATCTCGAGCTGAAAAGGACAAAAAGATATATTAGTGTTGTGTGCCTACTGTTCTATTCGTAAAAGTGTGAATATTTACCCCTAGCTTCAGTGTGTGCGTCGTAAGAGTGTAACTAGCGTTAGAGCTCGCGCGTGACGCTTTGTAGACGGAGAATGTCTTAATCGTAGTTTGTTTTGTCAGCTGTAATGTGACACGTGAACGTGTATCAGTGACAATGGAAAAGGACGTCACCTTTGTACTGTTCGAAATAGAATCTTAGAGCTGATAAAAGGAAATGGCTTAATGACCAGATGGATTGCGCTCAAAAAGCGGCAGATATGGGAAATATGAAGACCCTATACGAGAAAACGCAGAGTATCTGTAACGATAAGCCCCGCAATTCCACCGCTATCAACAGAAAAGAGGGGACAACGATTACTGAGGATTCATCCAGGTTAGCTCGATGGAAAGAACACATCCCCAACCGTGCAGCACCGACAGACCCAATAGTGATTGATTCAGCTCCAGAAATAGATGAAATCAGCACTGAGCCCATCACTAAAGAAGAAGTTAGAAAGAGTATAGGACCCCTTAAGAGTGGAAAAGCAGGTGGCTTTGACAACATTGTAGCAGAGTTACTTAAAGCAGACCTTGAAACATCCACCCGAAAACTACATGAAATAATCCAAATGATCTGGGAGGAAGAACAAGTCCCCTTGTAATGGTAAAAAGGATTAATCGTCAAGCTACCAAAAAAAGGGAACTTAAGAGATTGCACGAATTGGCGAGGCATAACACTCCTCATCATCGCAAGTAAAGTCATAGGTAAGATTCTCATGGAACGGATGAAAAAGGGAGCAGATGCAAATCTGAGACAGCCCCAAAAGTAGGACTTAACATCAGCCAATCAAAACCCGAGTACTAAAAATAAACTGCAAGAACCCAGAGCCAATCAAGCTTCAGAATGGCCAAGACATCAAAGAAACCAATGACTTCACCTATCTTGGAGCCTGCGTAAGCACTGACGGAGGTGCTGATAAAGACATCGATACCAGAATTAGCAAGACCAAAGCAGCTTTCAGGAAACTGAAAAATGTGTGGGGCTCCAAACAATACAACAAGACCACCAACGGAAAAAGAAAAGTAGGAAGACCTAAGACAACTTGGAGGCGGTTGATGGAAAAGGAGAGAACAGAGGCAGGATGTAACTCTTGGGATGAGGCAAGGGTGGTAGCTCGTGATAGGCCCAAATGGAGGAGAAGTAATAAGGCCTTATGCGCAACTGAGCGCGAAGAGCATAGGAAGGAGGAGGAGGGGGAGGATTTGCACGACCTGCGTGACTGTAGAAGTGTGCGCGTTACCTTGTCCTGTTCCGTGTGTGTCTACCTGAGTAGTCTGTAAGCAGCTGGACTACGTGATGACTTTGCGTTACCTTGTACTGCTCGATGCGCGTCTCTATCAGGGTGATCTGTTCCGTCAGTTGCTGCGTCTCTCCCTCAGTAAGTTCGCGGTCTGACCGTACCGCCTCCATCTGTTTGATCACGATGTTGTATTCGTTCCGCACTGTCGAGATTTCTGCTTCCAGGTCGTATCTGAAGCAAAGGAAACAAGTTAGGAAACAAACGGGCGATGGCCCGTTTGATAGCGCTGCTCTCGTCACACCATACATGAAGATCTATCTTCAATTGGAGCAAAGGCCA
This sequence comes from Nematostella vectensis, assembly GCF_932526225.1. Taxonomy (NCBI): domain Eukaryota; kingdom Metazoa; phylum Cnidaria; class Anthozoa; order Actiniaria; family Edwardsiidae; genus Nematostella; species Nematostella vectensis. The sequence continues at coordinate 11,077,979 of NC_064042.1, read as the reverse complement.
TCATGCAAATCTCGATTTCCTGGTTTTACTTAACAATCCGTACCAGCTCCAGCGATATAACCTTTCCCTTTACCAATAAAAGTAGCCGTAACAACCGCATTAGTTTGTGAGAATACCAAGACTTGTGGACATAACAAAGCCAAGTGTAGGTAAAATAATATGACACTTCAGGGGTTTCATTTAGGCCCGGCGGCCGGCGGAACTTTTTTCTGAGCGCAGGCTACTAAAAAAAGTCGATTAATGTTTTGTTTTAACTAATAACTTCCACCCCATACTTATCAATTTCCACCGATTTATTTGAACTTAATGAAATCCCTGCACTTAGAAGTCTAACCAACTGAGCCTCTCATCACTCTTCAGTTCCCACCTCAAAGTTCCATAAATCATGGTCGAAGTGTAGCGTGGGGTAGGTGGAGCGCAACTTTTAAACTTAGTTACCTCTCCTGGTTAAGCCTCTCAATCTCCTTGATGTATCCCTCGCACTCCGCCTCCTTGCTCTCCAGGTCACGTCTCAGTCGGTCCAGTTCTGCGTCATTATTAGACACCAGTAGACGCAGCCTCTCGATGATTGTCTCTTTCTCTATCACTTCCAGGCGGAACTCCTCTACTCGTGTCTGTATCTCGGTGATCTGTTCGTTCAGTACACTTGCCTCGGACTCGCCCATGCTCTTGAGGTCTTCGGCCTGCACCACAGCGACCTCGTGTTCATGGCGCGTGTCTGCCAGGAGTCGCTCAAGCTTGCTGATCTTATTCCTGCAGGATATGAGATACTAGATTATGAGAACCAGGTTATTCCCTTAAGGCGTCAACAAAACTTGCAGCCATATAATGTGAGTAAGTGAAAACTGACAAAACAGTGGGAATCAAACAAGACGACGTAAACTGATAACAAATATAATGACAGTGACTAGAATAAAGCTTAATTGGCGTTTGTGAGGTGATGATGATAATAATGATGATGTTGATGGTGATGATGCATTTTGAGGATGATGGTGGTGGTGGCGGTGATGATGAAGATGACAAAAAAATACTTACTTTAGAGTTTCGATTTCCATTTGGTCCTCAGAGTGCTCTTGGTTCAGTCTCTCAATCTCTGTGATGTACCCGTCGCACTCACTGTTCTTGTTCGCCAGTTCTCGCTTCAGCTTCTCGAGGTCTTGCTCGTACGAGCTCGACTGGAAACGTAGCTTCTCGATTATCGTTTCTTTTTCAATAATCTCTCGCCTGAAGCTCTCGACTCGGGTGTTGATCTCGGTGATTTCTCGGCTCATTATATCAGCATCGGTATCTCCCTTCAGCCTCATCTCCTCCACCCTTTGCTGGTGCTCCTCGTTCGTGATCTTTTCCTTCCTGACCTCACTCTCCAGGAAGATTACTTTCTCTCTCAGCTCCATCACCTCAACCGTCACCTCATTCTTCTCCTTGGAGATCCTATTTAGCTTGTTATTTACCTTTTCGCACTCGTTTTGCTTTGTGTAATAATCCTTCTTGATAATTTCTAACTCGTTCTTCATGTGTTCAATGTCATCATCTCTTATGATAATATCTTTCTTCGCGTTCTCCAGCTTGACTTGTAATTCAGATATAAACTTGACGTGGTCATCCACCTCCTTGTCTCCTCTCGACCTTAGTTCTATCACTTGCTTCTGAAGGTTGGATTTCTCCTTTTTCTCATTTTCTAGTTGAGCTTCAAGACTGCTTACCTTACTTCGTAAAGATAACACTTCCACTTCAATATCCGACCTTAATTGGTTTGTATCGTCAAGGCTTCTTCCAAGATGTCTAAGATCCTCTTCCTTTTCCACCATCTCCTTCTGCACGATTGTCAACTCGGTCTCGATCGTCGTGATTTTCTCGGTTAGCTCTCGGATGTAAGCCTCGTTCTCGGCGATCACTTTCCGATCTCGCTCGATTTGATTCTTCGCATCATTCATCTGTTTGGCGTATTCCATGTTATCATCGTCACCCTTTCGTTTCTCATCTTCCAGCTGTGTCAAGAGCTCCTCTTTATCCTTGTTCACTTCTTCCATAATCCTCTCCAGGTTGCGCACTTGCCCGCGAAGGTTCCCGATCGCCATTTCCATCTCTGAGCGTTCCTTGTTAGCGATGACCAGCTCCTTGAAATGCCCTTCGCTGTCAATAATCTGGTTGTTCAGATCGCGTTTTAGTTTATTTATCTCGTTGTCCATGTCGACTTGCCTTGACTTCTGATCTCGGATGATGCGGTCTTTATCCGCGAGATCAGTGCGGTAATTCTCGATCTCCACGTAAAGCTCATTCATCCTTGTTCCAAAGTCTTTGGACTGATCATCTCCTCTCTTTCTGTAGTCATTCACTTGCGACTTCAAATTCTCCTTTAATCGACGCTCTTCCTCTAAAGCGATCTCCAACTTCTTTATTCTTCCCTTTAGGGAAATTATCTCGTTCTCTAGATCCTTTTTATCTTGTTCATTAGACTTCGCCGCCGTTTTTGCCTCTTTAACCTGAATCATCAGTTCAGCGATCTCATCCTTTAAGTCTTTATTCCTCTCTTTGATGTTCTCGTAGTTGACTTCAAGTCTAGAGATCTTCTCCTGATAAGTAACGATCTCTCGCTTGAGGGTATTCATTCTGTCTTCAAGCGCCAGGTTCGAGTCACTGTGTCCACCTGCTCTCTCCTTCTCCGCTTGCAACTCGTGCTCTAGCTGTGAAACTCTCTTCAGAGCGGACAGAAGTTCAATTTCGAGCTCTGACTCTCGCTCTTGGAGCTTCTTATAATCGGATTGAATAGTGGTGAATATCTGCTCAGAGGACACTTCTACTTGTTTCGACTTCTGCGTCTCCAACACAAGATCGTGCAGCTTGCTTTCCATGATGTCCAATTCCTTCACCAACGTCTCCTTCTCTTCTATCAGCTCAGTACGCTCTTCCATGAGATCGTCGTATTTCTTCTGTAGTATATCAAAGGCAGCCTCCAATTTACCCTTCTCAGATGACACCTTCTGTAACTCATGCGTCCTACTTGATAACTCCTTCTGCAAGTCCAAAATCTTATCCTGTGACTTATTTTTCTCCTCTTGCAAAATATTAATAGTGTTCTCGTTATTCTTGAGCTTGCCGATTAGATTATTATTCTCGCTTTGAAGTCGTTCATTATCCAGTTTTACTGCATCGTAGTCGTCGGGTAACTCGGGCGCAGCCTCGATCTCCTGGACGTTTGTGGCCATAACGTAGTTGGTCTCCTCATGGGTGACTTGCAACTCTTTGTAGTCCTTCTTTATATTCGCAAGCTCGACCTTCAGCTTTTCATTCTCGTCTCGAAGCAGCCGGATCGTGCCCTCCAGTTCATTGTTTTGAAACTCGAGTTTCTGCTGGTCGAATTTCATGTCTCGGAATTCCAGCGATACACGCTCGTGCTCGTCACGGAGGGAGTTCAATTCGTTCTTCATCATTTCATTGTCGTTTTCCAGGTTCTCGTTTTCCTCTCGCAGTCTCTCAATCACCGCTTTTAACTCAGGGAAATCTCTTATCTGATCTTCATAATACTTCTGCTGCTCGGCTAGCTTCTTTTGTAACTTGAGGATCTCCTCCTTGAGGTTGTCATTCCTGAGCTTGGTCTGTTCTAGGACTCCCTTAAGTTGGGCTTGCTGCTTCATCTCATTTTGTAGCTCCTCCTCTAGACTTCCCAGCTTGTTCTGACTATCCTGCAACGCAATGCGCATGTCATTTTTCCCGTTGTTCGCAGCCTGGAGAGCGGATTCCAAGTCAGAGACCTTCTTCATAAACTCCATGAGCTCTCTCTTTAGGGTGTTAACTTGGTCTGTCGTCTCCTGAAGGGCGACCTCTGCCTGTGTCGCCTTTTGTTGAGCCGCTACGAGATCCTCTTGCTGGTTCCTCAGCTTTTCCTCATAGGATGTCTTGTACGCCTCTAGGCGATTGATTTTATTCTTTGCCGACTGAAGCTCTTGCTCTAAGGTCACGACTTTCTTGCGCAGGTTCTTGTAATCGCCTGAGTCAACAAGATCTTTACCTTGGTACACAGCAAGTGATGACTCGAGGTCGATAATGCGCTCGTTCTTCAGGTCATTATCATGCTTCAAAGACTCGAGATCTCGACTAATATTTCCGTGTTCCATTACAAGCTTGTTGTACTTTCTGTTCAAATCTAAGTAATTCCTTTCCGCATCTTCGTTGTCTTTCAGCGCTTTTTGATAGGATTCTTCAAGATCCTTCAGTTTTTTTTGCAAATTAGGGTCTACCCTTCGCTTGTCTCGCTTGTCGTCTATTGAGCTGCGATACTCAGTGTACTTCCTATTTACGAGAGTAACTTCGTTTTGAAGCCTGCTTTTTTCGTTAAGCAATGCTTCTAGTCTGGCTCTCAACTCAGCGCTCTCCTTCTTGCTGTTCGCGAAGTCCTTCTTCAAACGGTCCTTCTCCGACTCGAGGTTTTCATTCCTTGTTTCCAGATACACTAGCTTTCTATTTATTGCAGAGATCTCATTCTGGAGCCTATCGTTCTCCTTCTTTAACGTTAGATAATTTACTTTGTACTCGTTTAGCGATGACGCTAGAGTGATATTCTCTTGCCGGAGCTTATTTTTATCATTAGCTTCCGTCTCCAGGCGATGCTCCAGGTCCGCTGCCTTCGACTCTAGCTCCTGCCCCTGTAAGATAAGCCCGTGATTTGCATGCTGCAAGTCGTCATGTTCAGCACGTAAGTTGCCGAACTTCTTCCTCAAGGCGGCGATGTCTTCCTCTAAAGTTTTGTTACTGTTTCTGTACCACTCAATCTGACTATCCTTGTCTTCTAAAACACGCTCCAGACCTTCAATAGCAGATCGAATCTCCATCAGCTCGCGTTCATTCGCCATGTTTGCTTCCTTCTGCTGGTCAAGCCGATGTCTTGTATCGTCTACTTCCTCCGCAAGGTTCTGTTTCTCTGTGACAAGACGGTTTACAGCCTCCTCGAGGTCGGCTGTCTTCTTCTGATTCTTGATAAGCTCTCTGTTCAGGTCATCATTATCTTGCTCTAATCCCTTGATCTTCATTTCAGCATCACTAGCCTGTCCCCTCAGCGAGAAGTTCTCTTTCTCAAGTTCATCCCTGCGTTTGGTTACATTAGTAATAGTGGTCTTGTTTGTTGAGACTTCCTCACGAAGTCTATTCACATCTCTCAAGAGATTACCCCTTTCCTTGGAGACCGACTCCAGATTCTCAGCTGAATCTGTAGCATCCTTAGCCATCAGCATCTCTTGCAAGTCGCGCTCAGCGTTCAGCAGCTGCATCTCGTTGTTCTGTACCATGCTCTCCTGCTCCTGGACCTGGACTTCAAGAATCGTCTTCTCCTTGCTGACATCCTCCAGTTGTCGTTCCATTTTCCTGACGTATGTCTTTGTCTCCTCAATCTCGCGAAGTGTCGTTTCCAACTCGTGCACAGCGCGATCTCTAGCCTCGTACAGCGGTGCTAATTCATCATTTGCGGCCTGTAGGTCGTTCTCCAGCTCAAGGATCTTCTCACTTTGTATGTCATTCGTTGATTCCAGTTTCGCGATCTTGCTCTCATAAGCCTGTGCACGGTCCCTGAACTCTCTATCCTTGTCTTTATTTTCCTTATCAGCTCTCTCAAAATCTTCAACTCTTTTTCTTAGAATAACGACTTCGTCGCTTAGATTGGATGCTCCGCCTTTGTTTGAGTCATAATCATCTGCCATCGATCTTGTTTGCTCCTCGATCGTCTTGTAGCACTTCTCGATATCGACTTTCTCTCTCACTACCTTATTGTGTTCGTTCTCGATGCGAGCGAGTTCTCTCTTCAAGTCGCCGTTTTCCTTGACAAGCCCGTCCCTCTCGTTCCTAAGATCATCAATTGTACGATCTTTGGCTTCGATATCTTTTATGTAGAACTCCACCTTACTCTTCAGTTCATTGGCAGTCTTATCGGCTACCATCCTGTCGTCTCGATGCGTATTTAGCATGTTTCTGAGCTCGTTAATCTTCTCCTTGTTACTCTGTTCGTTCTTCTTTAAGGCAGTGATTTGGTTCTCAAGCGATTTTATTTTCTTCACGTTTGATTCATTCTCAAAAGCGATCCTGTCGCTTTCAGTCTGAGTACGTTTTATTCCCGCTTCCATATCATTTATCAACTTATTGAGTTTAATGTTCTCAGCTTTTAACTCATCAATATCTGCCTTCAAGTCTTCTTTTTCTTTCTCCGTCTTGTCAATGGCAGCCTTCAAATTGTCGATCTCGTCTTCAAGGAAATCCTTGGAGGTTAGGAGCTGCTGGATCTGGTTATCCTTCTCGTTTAGCTTCGCTTGGGAGGTCTCCACCAACACTCTCATCTCCACAAGTTGTTGTTGAAGCTTGCGGTAGCCATCTTTACCCATCGAACCACGGCTCATCGCATCGTCTAGCTGCTTTTTCAAAGACACAATTTCCTTATCTGAGAACTCGGTCTTCAACTCCAAGTCGGTGATAGTCGCATTTGCAGCGATTAAATCGGCCTTAAGATCTTTCTTGTCATTCTTTAGCCGCTCATTTGCCGTCTCCAGGTCAGTAATCTTTCTCTCTAGTTGGCCCTGATGGTATTGCAATTCGAGAATGCGCTTCTGTGACTTCTTGAAATCCGCCTCTAGTCGTTCGAGTTTATTTGCTTGAGATTGTATTTCATTTTTCAAGTCATCCTCTCGATCTTGTAATCCATTATAGAGGTTCTCAAACTCGTAAGCCTTGTTCTGATAACCGTTGCGTTCGTTAGACAATATATCTTTCTCCTTTTGAAGATTGCCTAGAACATTCTCGAGCCTTGAAACCTTGATGTTAGCTTGATTCAACTGGTCTTGGAGATCCCTGACCTTTTCCTGGTTACTGTATCGCGTTACCTCCACCTCCTTCTTGAGTGTAGTCATCTCGTTGGCGTAAGAATTTGTGGATCCCATCAGACCATCAATGATGCTTTGCTTGTCTTTGACTTCCTTTTTCAAGCTGTTTATTGTTCGGTCACGCTCTCGTAGTTGATTCTGCGCAGTCACAAGGCTCTCTTTCGCCTTTCTGTGCTCATCTTTCACGGTCGCGAGATCACCAGACTTTTGATCCCTTTCCTTCTTCAGGGAGACAACTGCAGACTCAAGATCATCAATGGAATGATCCCTACTTTGAAGATCTCTTTCAAGACTACTTCGAATATCCCTCCATCCCTTCATCTCACTATCGGTATCCCGTAGTCTGTTCTCTGCCACAACAACGCGCCTCTCCAAGTCCTCTTTACTGCCTTTGAGGTTCTCATTCTCCACCAATATCTTATTCAGCTGTCGCCTAGTTTTATCATAATCTCCTTGTAGATGCCTTATCTTCGCATTCAACTCATCAATCGCTTTATCTTTCCTACTAATGACACTATTTAATGTCTCACTGAACTTCTCGTTTTGGGACGACTTCCCTTCTGTCTGCACTAACCGTTCCTTGTATTCCAGCAACTGACTATTTATAGCGTCTAATTGTTCTCTTAATTGCGTAACTTGCCGCCGACTTGTCTCGAGTTGTGTCTCAAGTTTCGAGACCTTCGTTTGCAAGCTGTACGCATCTTTTTCCGCTTCCTCCTTGTCGTGTTTTGCACCCTCGAGGTCCTTTTCTAATTCTGCTACTCGGCTTTCTGCGGCCACCATTCTTTGGTAGTCACTCGACTTCTCTTCTGAAACCTTTTCCACCTCGAGATTAAGCGAAATGATTTTCTCCTCTGCGACATCCATGTCGTTCTCAAGCCGATCAACCTCCCGTTGTTTCTCGCTCACTTTATTAGTAAGAGTTTTGATGGTTTTCTTCAGCTCCTCGTTGTCCATCTGGAGAAACTGATTCTTTTCTCGCTCATCCTCGAGCTGCCCCGCCAGATCTTTCTCCCTGTAAACAGTCAGGCCTGGTGAGTATGGCTCATACACAACAAAGTCCATGAAATGAGGTGTTGCCTAGCTAGTGAGATAGCAATTCAGGTACGGTTGGACTGGCCAGATAATGATTTAAGGCTATCTGGTCTACTAGGTCAACCCATATTATTGTGTTTTTTGTTGTTGTTGTTATTGTTGATTTCGGGTTAATCACTTGTTGGTATTTTTTTAAATATTTGCTGAGCAGAAAAAAGAAACGAAAGAACGACCGATCTATCAATCGATAGACTGACGACCAATCTAATGCCTTCGTGATTGACTTAGTCACTGACTGACTAACTGAATGAGCTAGCAAGTGAATATCTGAATAACAGAATGGCAGGTCTGTCAGCGCATGACTTACCTATCCACGGCATCCATGTAGGAAGACTCCACTTCGTCCACTTTCATTTGGATCACACTCGCCTCCGTCTGAAGCTGCTCAAAAGCCTTGTTGTCGCCTTCTTCGTTTAACACCTTCAGCTCCTTTTGCGCACTCAGGTACTTGTCTTCCATTACTCGATACTGCTCCTCCAGATCCTCGTAGCTTCGCTTCAAGCTTTCAAGTTCAATTTTAAGGCTATCGTTCTCTTCAAGAAGCTCCTTGACTTTTGGTCTTAGTTGCTTTATCACTTCATCTCTCCCTTCCAGGTCTTTCCTTAAGTTCTCAGCAGTTCGCTTCACCTCTCCGAGTTCTCGCTTCAGGTTCTCAATCTCGTCGACAAGCAAATTTTCGTGCGCTGTCAATTCCTTGACTTCGGATTCAAGCACAGAGTTGTCTCTCTGCGCTTTGTCTCGTTCATCACGGAACCGATTGGACTGCTGCTTGAGTCCACTAGCTTGCTTCTGGAAATCATTTCTCTGCTCCTCGCAGACGTTATATTTTGACTGCAGATCACTCAGCTGCTTGTAGTAAGACTGGAGATCCTCGTTAATACGGTCTCTCTCTTCAGACGTGATGTTATAGTTCGTTTGCACCTCCTTCACTTGTTTCTGTAAATCTAGCAGCTGATCATGGAGGTCGTTTTTCTCGTGCTCAAGTCCAGCGTTGCGTTTTTCAAGTGCGTCATTTTCCGCTCGATATCCGTCCATCCTTTCTTCAAGCTGATCATTCGCAGAGCGTAAATCGCTTATGGTCTTTTCGCGTCTATCAATATCCGCTTTGTGACGATCAGCGGCGCGTTGAAGCTCCGCCACCTCTGCTTCAGTTTTGATTAAATTATTCTTTAACTCGCCTGCCTTCATTTTCTCGACTTGTAAGTCGGACTTGAGTCTATCCCTCGCAGTTAATGCCGCGTCAAGCTGAGATTGGAGTTTCGCTAGCTTATTGTCCGATTCCATCACCTTCCTTTCCAAATCGGCCCTTTCATTCTCCCTGATATTCAACTTCTCGTTCGTAGTTGTCAACTTTGTTGAGATCACCTCGATCTCCTTCCTCAGATCATCTCTGTCCCTAAGTACCATGTCGTAATCTGATTTGAGGTTATTGACAGAGTTACTGGTGTCGTCCAATTGGCTCTCAAGTTCCTGTACTCGGCTGACCATCGCCCCGTCTACCCGATCCGAAACCTTGGTCTTGGTAACCTCTAGCTCATTGGTCAGATCATCGACCTGTTTCTTCAACATAACTTCTACAGATTCCCACTCGTGGACTCTATCCTTCCACTTAAGCTGGTCCGATTCATTATCCTTCAACTTTCCTTGCATCAGAATCATATCACGTTCAATTCTATCGCGCTCCTCCTGAAAGCTTTTCGCATTATTTTCCAGCTGAGAGATCTTTATTTCATGCTTAGAAATCACATCCTCTAGAGTCTTGTACTGGCGTTTCTGGACCTGCAAAGCAGTTTCAGATCTATTCAATTCGGATTTCAAGCTCTCTATTTGTTCTTCTAGGTCGTCGTTCTGGCCGCGCAGTTGGTCGATCTTGTGGTCTTTAAGGGCGCACTCTTCCTTGGCTTTGTTTGCGACGCGCTGGTTTTCTCGGACCTCATTCTGGAGTTTGCTGATTATCTCACGGCAGCGCTGAAGTTCCTTGCGCAAATCGTCAACCTGGTCACGAAGAGTGTCTCTTTGCTTGACAGTGCTCTGGAACTGCACAAAGAAAAGAAAAAAAAATCTCTTAGCAGGATGGTTTATTATTTCATACTCTCTCACATAAAACGAAATCAAAACATTAACAAGATCGAGGTTATTTATCACGTAAAGATTTCTCAAGATTCATGAACAACAAAAACAACATCAAAAACGTGGATGACAACTAAAAAAAAACATATCGACTGTTCTCTTTTAGGGGTGTTATTTATCATACACGAGACGACGTTTTAAGGTATTGGTCACTCACTTGAACTTCGTATTTGGTGACAACTTGTTTCTCGTTCTTGGTGGCGTTGTTCGCATTTCGGCGATAACGGCTGACGTCGTCTTCAAGGCGGCTGATCTGAAGCACAGAGCAGCACAGCGGTTATTTCGGATTATGTTTTGTGGTACATTGCGGTATGCTCGCCTGAATACGACACTACTCCCGATGTTTTAATAATTGTTTTGGAAAATTCAAGTACAAATTAAAACGCTATTTACGAAAATCTTATGCGGGGTCCTCTCCGCGCGCCTTTTCAAATTATTTTTCTTAGGGTGCGATAGTTGGAAATATATTGAAGGCAAATCGGGCCAACTCTATGGTGTTATTGAGCAGTATAAACTTGTTGTAGTGTGATTTCGTTCGACTTGGCGTGGCATGTTTGTGGTGTGGTACTTTATGGTTTATACTGCAGCATGGTATGGTGCCGCGGTATCGTGTGTGCTGTGTTGTGTGTTGCGAATTTGTTTGGTGTAACGTGGTGTGATTTCGTGATCTCGTCTTTATCTCCTTTTTTATCTCTGATCTCTATCTCAGGGGAGTCTATAGAATTTGAAACGGTACAAGCACTTTTACATCAAAGGGTGGCACGAGATGCGCATGTTAAAAAATTCGCGCACCGATATGGCCACTGACCTACCGTCACCTTAGCTGGTCCTCACTTCACTTTTTTATAAGTTGTACCGTGGTGTTGCGTGATATAATGCGGCGTGGTGTTCCATGGTTTGATACAATGCGGTTCAATATGCTACAGTGTTATTTTGTTTGTTGGGTTGTGTGTGAGGTAATGTGGTGTGTTAAGTGTAATTAAGTGCTTGTCGTAAGTAAACTCAAAACCACAATGGTTGGTTCTCACCGAAACGCAAACGCAATGCCGTTATTTCCTTTTCTCACTTGAACCTAAACACTAGTGAAAGATTCCTACGTCTTACTAAGAACCAGTCTTAAATGTTTTAGTCACGATTTGTGCTCTAACCTTGGCTTGCAACTCGGCGTTCTCGTTAAGCAGGTTGTCACGCTCGTCCACCACCAACTGGTGATTGGCGTCCATCTGGGTCAGCTCGTCACGCATCATGAAGAACTCCGTCTCGTCAACACCTGACGACTGCACGTCCTGAGATTGCGTGACAGTCATGGACATCTCAGTGCGCAACGTCGCCAGCTCCCGCTCGATGGTCTCCTAAAAATGACGACCAACGTCAGTAAACTCTGACAGATGCACCGCCCTGGTCTTCCACCAATCGCTACAATAGCTTGCGTAAGCTGTAGTGAATGAAGGTAGTAATTCGCTTCAAGGGAATTTTGATCCAGGTTTCGAAGAGCTGAACTGACTTTCGTGACACTGTTTTTTTTTTTTGTTTAGGCTTTGAATATCTCTCATCATTTTGAGAAATAAGTTTTCCTGCATTTTTTATACTCCAAAAAGGAAATTAAGCCATTTATATCATAGGATAGAAAGAATTTCAGGGTTATTCGAGCGAATTAAGTTCACAACTGTAATAGGTGCCGTTTGCATGTTTTATCGCCTACGAAAACACGCGTCACGCAAATAATGTTCATCAGGGGCACAAGGGCGTTCTACTTTTTTCGGGCCTACTTCAATTTTTTTTATGAATAATGATTTTTTTTATTCTATGCACATATATCCTCACTTTTTCGATGCGTATTTTCTCGAGTGAGCGCCCTTTGGAGCTCAGCTCTCGCCTCAGGCTCTCTATCTCGCGTTCCCGTTCGCGGGTTTTGCGATTCGCCGCTGACAGGTCCTCCTGGTGGCGCTTGCATTCTGAGCGGATGTTGAAGACTTGCTCGTCCAGTCTCTGGTTCTCACGCGTCAGTTGGTCGATGCGCTGGTTCAACTTACTGACCTGAGAAAAATTAAAGGAAACTATTAACACACCAAAAAATACTTGGGGTTAAACAGCTCCCGGATACTCGGTCACCCTGTGGTATGATATGATGGTGTGATATATGGGTACCCTGTGGAAAGGCAAATTTCTTTTAAACACTATAAGTTGGGTACCTGTGTAAAGACTATATATATACTATAGCTCCCGGTGGAATCTAAAAATTGTTACAGTAAAATAACATTTTTGTATTGCTTTTTCAATAGTCTAAAGGAATTACAACATTTTATGAATCAGGAATAGTATTCCAAATTATTACATGATTAATATTGGCAAATGGATGATCACCTCCTCTTATAACCTGCATTCACAATTCCAATCAAAATTGCGTCGGGGAAATTTCTCGCCCCTCAATTAAAATTTTGATTACTTCTACTCTCAAGATCGCAATCGCATCAGAGACTTTACGATCAAAACGCTTGTCATTCGATCAATCCGGCGCCATTCTTCCTACTCAAATGAGTACGGTACCCAGTCAATAACACCTTGTGGTGACCCATTGTCTAGGGCATTGTAGCGGTTTGATGAAATCATACATATTTTCAATAATGGCTGCTAGTCAATTCGACATGCTGCTTTTGCACTAATGATACTATTGATGTGAATCAGTTTTATTGGTTCAGGCGACCTCTAGACCGATATAACCAGATTAATCAACGAAGAAACGGCCACCTACCAGTCAGTCCTTAAACATCAACAGCAAACAGGTTAATAGGGAATCGCTTTTAATATTTTCAGTATTTGTGTGTTGGGACCCCTAGGTCGATGCAGCGCCGTAATGCGTACGATATTTACCTGATCGAACAATTGAAGGGCGTCGCCTAGACATAATAATCATCGGTGGGCTTTTAACAAAAGAAATTATTCATACGACCGATCTACCATTTAGACAATTATGATAGTTCTCTCAGACAAAACAAAATCCTATCGCCAGGCGAATCAAATCAAAAAGAAGTCAAAAGAAAATGTGCCAAAATAGTCTGGGCACTGCTTATCCAATCGAGTTACACGGAAAGGAAAATAAACTCAAATAAAATAGATTGCTTTTATTGTGTGGCTAAAAATAATAAAAAGGCTCGGCTTTAGCGCGGCGTAAACAAGTATAGAAGAGACTAGAATTTGTTATTAATTTACTCTTTATGCTCGAAAAAAGAATAAGAATGGTGTTTCGAAGCATTTTTGTTTCGGTGAACATGGCGTGCGCTAGGATTGGGTTCAAGCAAAATGCATACACTTTTATCAGAAAGCAAGTTATGCGAAGAAATCTGGATATAAACATCTAAAAACGAAGAATTCAATTACCAATTACATTCCCAAAATCAGTCGACGGAAATGATTCTATTTCGCACTTAGCTTTTCTACTAGGGAGACAAAATGGCGGGATGTCTCTAAAGACTGGTATATCCCTAGAAATAACTGGACTCAAATCGTCTATCTGCCTTCCTCCGGCGGAACAAAATTTAAATAAATACAAGTAAAGAAATGCCCATGAGATAACCACTTATTTTGGTACCCATTGGTATGCTTTTATGAACCATAAATAAATAGAAAATCAGAAAAATAAAGGATTTAAATAGCACGAAGAACTAATAAAATGATGTATCAGCGTGTTGGGCTATGATCATTACCGCGGGCTCACCCACGAATCGAGCTTTTTGTATAACCGCTGACCAAAAGACTACAACTCTTTTCTCAACGCCAGGCTCTCAAGCAACGATTACATTCAGATTGACTTGCTATTTGAAAGAGCCACTCTCTTGAGCCTCGACATATTCTAGGAATTTGGACCGGACGTTCTTATAAAAAAAGTTCTAATAAAAAGGATCAGCTAGCATGACAAATAAGTTGGTCGCTACTAATTTCCATTAAATTATTAGTACTATAACAATTATCAAAATTAAAGGTTGTGCAATTATTTAAGTGCTTGTCAATTTTTCTTTTCCTTTAGTATATTCGATATATGCCGTCCATAAAGTCTGTCTCCTTAACCCCCCCCCCCCCCCCCCCCTTCTTCCAAAATGGTCCGAACTGTTGATCGCTTTTGCAAATTGCAGCATGGAGATCGCGCTGCTTCAGGCTCAGGCAGGGGTTGTCAAAGGTCGCAGGGACACGATAGATAACAGCTGTAAATAGGGAAGGAGTTAGATGACTCTTTTGCAGTTTAACACATGACAGTCTGGTTTAAAATTAATTTGATGGAAAGGGTTTAAATATAAAAATTTCTTTACTTTGTCACCAAAAACATGACTTACAATAATTGCCGCAAACGATATGGAATGGTGTTCATGGTCAATAAGTTTCATCTAAAAATTGTAGTCCCTATGATGAACTAGACAGCCTGATTTGTATTTACTTATGGTGTTAAATGCTATTGTTGAATAAATGCATCATACGAGTCTAATAACCCACTTGAGGTCCAAGACTTGAGATAAGACAGTTACTGTATCGTAGTTATCAAGACCTATGCCTTGGTATTTCCAGTAATCGATCCGCATTGCGTTGATGTTCCCGCCAGATTCCGCTGCTTTTCCTGACTATCTATCATGATTGCATGGCGTTGAGATAAAAGGCCTTAACCCGAGCTTTTGCGGTAGCGTCGTTTCGTTAGCAGCGGATCACAGACCTAGATTAATTGAAAAAAATAGCGGCTTTACTCATGCGGCGATTGATGGAAAGGTCCGACAGGTCAGATTGACCAAACACCGACGAAGGAATTCAGATAATAAAATAAACGAAAAAATATATATTTAAAACTGTCTTAGAATAGCACAAGCCAAACAACCTTTAGAGTACCGGCATCTTCAGGCAGAATATTACTTTAACTAATATTGCATTGCACTGGATGAGTTGGCACAAATAGGAATTAAAACCGGGTGCTGTCTAAAATGAGTTTTTATTTGATTGCATTGGCGGCTAGCACAATAAACGCCATGAGACGAGGTGAGGGGGAGGGGTGGTGTAGATCTTTGATAAATTGAAACCTCAAAGTTTCTTCTTCAAAGGTAAAGTTTCTTCTTCAAGTCAGAGCACTTCACAGGACAAGATCTCAGCAGACCACTAGACGAAATCGGGATAGACAACACCATGATCACGCTTACGCGAAGACAGACACCTAGGATGAAACAGTCCGCCTTGGCTGCGCAACTCATCAAAAGATTTTAAACAATGCTGCTACCAGGTTCAAGATGCGAATCATTTAGATACTGGAGGTCCCAATGTATGTTAGTAATATCGTTTGCAATTTGCCAAGTGCCTCCTTTTCCGCCCTTTAAATCGAGGACGCGCGTCAACAAGGCGCCAGCTAAAATCTCCCTCGATCCTAGGACGTGACCTTTATTGGCACATTGAAGCTAATAACTAGAACTTGAACTAACTCGATCAAGTATTGCCTCATTCTGAATCAAGAGGGGATTAGACACAACTCATATATTCTTTGTCATCTGCTTTCCTTTTTTTTTCGGGGCCCCATTTTTACCCATTTATGTTGTCGATAAGAGCCTAGGTTTGCAAAGCCCTAAGGCATTTGACATCTTAAGACCCGGGCGAGAAGCTACATGCCTTAGAGCATCAGTACTGGAGCATACAGTATTGGTATTATTGGAGAGTTAATACTGGTTACGTTGGCAACACCTCTCCTCTATCAAATAGGACAGCCCCACACTTTTTGTACATAGAGTAACTTTCCAAATATTGGACTTTACCAGTTCGCAAACACCCTTTCCTACAACTCTTTTGAATACATAGTGTATGCTTCTGTTTGGCTGCATTCTAATAAGCCTCTCATGTATAATGGGGGGGAGATGGTAGGAGAATAAGGGTCCTTTCCCTTTAGGACATGTGACGTTCACCACACAAATGCTGTATGCTGACTGTCTCGTTGATAAGAATCTTATGATATTCCATGGGAGTCTATTTCACCCTGCTGATGATATTTGTACAAGCTTAATGACAACATTGCCCTCTGACCACCAGGGCTTGCATTAGCACGTCCGAGCGACAATAGCGCGTCGGTTTATCCACAGGGTTTGATTTTAACTTCGGGATCATGGGTAAGAGGAAACAAGGTTAGACGCTACAGCCGAAGCCAGCATGTGATACGGCGTACGGCGACAGACTGGTGGTCGGGCATACGGGCGGTAGAATACGGAAAACCGACCGATAACAGCAGGAGACCGATATCACGGTTGTTCGATAGTGGAGAATCACAATGTATTGCCCACGCGTTACATATGCTTTAGGATAAGGAAAGAGTAATATTTTGGTGCCCTGGTGCAGCAAGGGCGTATGGAAAAGGACGACTGCGCTCGCGTCCAACGGCGTTAGGATAAGAAAATAGTAAGACACTGGTGTCTTGGACGCACAAGGGCGAAAGGATAGGAGAGTGCTTGGTCTAGATGCAATAGAAAAAGGATGTGTTACTTAAGTGCTCTTTGGCAAGCAAGGGGTGCTCGGAGCCAAGGGCGCTAGGATAAGGGAAGAAAAACAGTTTGGCGGCCTGGTTCAGCAAGGTTGACAGGATAAGGAATACCAGTTTTGGCGGCGTTGTTTAGCAAGTCGACAGCATTAGGAAAGAATAACAGTTTTTCAGCCTTGTTCAGCAAGGGTGACAGAATAAGGGAAATACGGGGATTAGATACGGGAATGAAAGGTTTTAAGCTTGAGCACATACATAAGACGTTTAACGGACCGAAACAATGACAGATGGTTCGGTAATAATATGCGCATGGATAGTCATTAAATTAACGAGGCAGGCTAATAATGTTTAAGTTATTATTACTAATGCACCGAACAGTTATCATAAATACAAATACAGGGGCAACAATGTGGAATATTCAATTATATTCACCAACGAGATTCCTTCATAAATCAAAGCGTTCTCCCAGGGTTTATTTTGAGTTGGGTGGGGGGGGGGGGGGGGGGGGGGATGAAGGGGGAAGGCGGATGATCCTAAATATCAATATATATGAGTTGTGAGCACACGTATACAAATACACAACAAACAAGTAAATAAATTATTTTAGAATATAATAATGATATTAACAACAAATGAAAATAAATGATATTTATTTAACACTTATCTATTCTTTATCCGGTGTTAATGGGTATGCGTAAGTGTGCAATTATGTTTTAATTGCTACTCGGCTGGTCATTACAGCCGAGTAGCTGTAGTGACCAGCCATTTTCCTCACTCTGCCTCAGATACACTCCCTTGGAGTGTATCTGAGGGCAGAGTGAGGAAAATGTTTATAAATACATTTCTTAAACATTCTTATATTGTTTGAAGGCTTTGCATAGCAAACAGATTCGGAATATTCCCTTATATATCTACCCGTACCCCAGCTCTTGCATGCAGCAAACAACAATGCACAATGACTTATAATGGACATCATTTAGCAAACTTACAAAGAAATGGCTTCTAGCGAGCAACACGGCAATACATTAACAACTTTACGGACAAATGGAATACTGACAAGCACTTACATTAAAACTCTTTAAAGGTTCCCATATAAGGAAAAAAATTAAGTAACGCAAGAGTTGCCTACGATCAAGAAAAATTTATAATCTTGACACAACCTGTCCAAGCAGTCGATCTGCTGAGAAAGGTTCTATTATTTTGATAAAGTACTTTCCCACGATGTCAGTCTATTTCATTGCGCATGGCCGGTCAATCATGGCTAGGAGTGTGAGAGAGTAAGGACTTACTCGTTTGCAATCGCTGCCAAGAAAAGGAGATGATAAATTGCTCTCGAGAATAATCTGTTTATACAATTCATAATTGCAAGAGAATAAAATACCATGAGAATCTTAAAATTTTGACCTATCAATAAACCAATAGTGCAGTGAAAATGAAGCAAATATTCTGATAATTTGATTCAGGTGCATTCACGGCAAGAAAAGTTTCTTTTGTGGTTTTCGCTTTGTTACGGTTTTCACATGTTTAATATATGAGTCTGATCTCAGTCAATATTGCCATTACCTATAAAGAATACCAGACTGAAGCAGATGTAATCAAAATCTAAAACCACGCTCGTTTTAACGCTAAAAATTGGTTTTGTTCTTGTACAAAAAGCCAATACACAACTTCATTAACAAAACACTATTCAGATAGTGATGTAAATAGGTGTACGTTCCTCTATATTATTGAATGGGAATGTGGCGAGATGCGAGTATACAACGGTGTGCAAGTAGGATGTTGAATATACACACCGTTATACCATCACACACGATCGGAGGATCAATCACCAAATACTTAAAATAATAATAAAAAAATATATCATAGCCATATATGTATTATTGTTGTCCTTGGTGAAACACAATTGGGGAGAAACATTTTTTTGGATGCAGTATTTGGGAATGTATACTGCATGCTCTGAATGTACCACGGCGAAGAATCCTAGACAACAATCATTATTACCCAACTCAACTTTCGCCGGCCCGAGAGCAACCCCTTGTTATGAATGACTAAACTCGAGATTTCCTACCTCGTACTGGTGTCTTTCGCGGTCAGCTTCGATCTGTAGCTGGAATCTCTTATACGCGGTCTCCAAGTCGATGATCGTGTCTTTAGCCACATCGTATCGTTTCAGCGTAAGATCCCCCCGATCGTCAAGTCGCCTTGAAGTCCTCTGGACGCGAGAGTACGATAACACGTTGTCCCCGAAGGAGGTTCTACTCTTTGCCTCGGATTTCTCGCTCCTGTAAGTAGCCTCTGAGGACTTGTCTGCGCGAGAGGGTCCGGGGGTGACTTGCTCGTCGCTCATGGTGGAGGTGGAGTTAGGAAATTAGTGATAGTGTGCGCCAGGTTGAAGGATGGTATACAGCCACGACTGGGTGGTCAACGCCGTGATGCTGCTGCAAAGCAACGGGCACAGTTATGAATGAGCCATCGACCAGTCTTGCATATAATGTATTCCGGTACTTGGGCGATCACACTATGTAAATAGACGTTCTCGCGAACAACTTTAGTAGAGGCAAGAATGCCCCAGATTGCAGAAGCAGTCGAACAGGGTGCAAATTTAAATCTCTATCAACACTTTAAATCGCTAAGTATAAGCATGACAGAGTGCTCATATCACCCTAGTTTACTGTAAAATTCAAAGCTTCACAAAAGGAATGATAAATAAAAAAATTTTTTTCAAAGATCTTCAAGTAGCTCCATCTTGAAAGAATCTTGCTGTCACGAAAGTTATTGAAACCTTCAGGCAATTGATAAAGGTCATAAAAAGATAATAAAAAGCAAACGGAGTTTGGCAGACAGTGCTAGACAATAACAAGAACAGGAGCCAGATCGACCATGACTTTCTTTCGAGTTGCAGTCTCCTGGTAGGCTCACCCGTTAAGCTCGCGAATTTTCTAGCGGCGGTTTCAGGCCGGCATGCAATTTCTAGACAAAATACACTAATCAGGTCCAAGTAATAAATTGGGGCAAAAAAATAAACATATGCATACATAGCGAATAAACCCGATAACCTAGATAAAAGACTTTGCCTTGGCTTTATTGAATCCCAATCGATGGGTTTATTTTATCTTAAATAGCCAGGGTAAAATAAAAACTCCCAATTATACTTTATGAAAAAAGGGTGAGATTTTTGAGGGGAAAATCAAGGTGCATATGTTTAAAGAATTTAAGTTTTAAGTACGAGGGTGCGGTACTACAATTGACTTATCAAGGGACATGACACAACATTTGGTACCCTCGTCTGATAAAAAGGGATTATTCCCAGGATACAATTTATTGAGCACGATAGTTTAGACTTCCATGGAATTGAGGGCAAAAGTCAAGAATTACTCCTTTAGGCTGAGCTGGGCGTTCAAGCATTATAATTATTTATAGCTTGGTTTAGAAGGCTTGCCGCGTATTTACGTCGCTTTTACTTCACCACTAGATGCCTTTGTCAACACACAGTCCACTGCTACGTCTATATTTGCGTTCATCTTTAAGTATGTTTAGAGTATCAAGATTAGTTTAAATTCCTGTTGTTCACTGCATACACTCAGGATGTGACAAGAATCAGTATCTGAATTAATCATCCAGTCATCCCTAAACTGTTAGAGTTTCAAAGCATATAATAGGCAGCTTGGTGGTAAACAGCTTTGCATAATAAAGTCACAGTATGTATCAAGGACGGGTGTATGTTGATGTTTCGTGTGTTTCGGAGGCTGGGCAAGTAGCAAGCTGTGGTAGGATTCCAAGGGTGTTTAGGGGAGGTTCTTGCAGTGAAAGATGTCAACGAGACAATATTATTTGCATTTCACATCTGCCAACTAACTGTTAAGCCCCTTGCTAAATACCTCGAAAGAATTGGCTAAATGCTTGTGTTTTTGTGAAGGAATATTTTTAAAATACTTTTTTATTATCAAAGAGCGCTGATTGTAATCGGTGCAATATTATAATCAATCAATATTAGTTCAAGAACAAAGAGCATACTAGTGAAAGACCTTTTATGCATCATTGCAGAATTAGTTTCTGCTACAATTTTACATTGTGCCATTTTATCAAACAAGCTGAGCCTCCTATGATCTTCACAGCTTAAATGCAAGCTCAGCTTAGACATGTTCTAACTAGTACATAAATAGAGATTGGAAGCTTGAGTTGCAATAAAATTTAATGAATATTCTATGTGAATTCGAGGAACCTTCTGATTCTGATATGATATTGGTTTCAGGGTTTATAGTAAAGCTAAAGCATAAGTAAAGATACGTATATGTAAATTTATGTAAATTAAAGGTGAAATAATTTTACAGGGTATTATTTGCACAAAACAAGTTTTAATTCCAATCAGTCTGATTTCAGGGCTATTAGTATGACACCAGGAGGTTGTCAAAAGTATCTATTACATTAGGGCTTTCTATTTTTGCTTAAAATACTAATAAATAGAAAAATAAGCATATTAAAATTGTCGCAATTTTTTACAACCTAGGATTCAAGGCAATTTCATGGTTGTCTGAGACAAAATGCACTCTAGCTAAGAAGGTATGGAAGAAACCCCTGTCATATTAATAGGTGTATTAGCAGGTGCGGGGATTTAGCAATTAGGCCGTGTATTCTTATTACAAACTCCATGAGATTGACTGTGACATTGGTACGCTACTTAATGCGACCAAAAGCAATATTTCTGATATTAGTGCGTGGAAAACAGATATTAGTGCGTGGGAAACATAGATTAGTGCGTTGAAAACAAATAACATCCCTAGCCCAGCTCCAGCTTGGAGAGGATTTTGTTCTAGCTGGGCACGAAACCCTTTTCCCACGATACGCACCGTAGCGTAGAGTGGCAAACACATGAGATTTTTAAATCTTTAAAAACTGATCCACTGGGAATTAACTCTCACCACGTCATGCACGACAGTCGTATTTATCTACATGGGAAATGTACCGTTGGAAAAACCAGTGGGTAGAGATCCAGCTATTCTAACGCTATTGGGCAATTCTCAGCTAACCTTTAAATGAAACACTTGAAATTAAAGCGAACGGCGCTTGACCTCCGAGCTAACGCGCGGTCAAAAAGCAATTGATTAAATCGCGTTTTTGTAGCGGTTATAATTTAGCTTCAGCTACCATTTGTTGTTTTAATTCAACAAAGACGATATCGTGTTAGGCTTTGATAACTAGAACTTGCTAAGAATAAATATTTACAGTTTACTAGAGCTCTCTAGAAAGTTTTGTTCTGAGTAACGCAATCCACGCATATGAATGAGGGTGATTAAACTTCGAGACTTATAAACAATGAAGGCGCTGCCATGAGAAAAAAAATCCTTAGAAGAAAGCGTCGTTAAAGCACTATCGGTGTTGAATTATCGTTGTGCATTTCATATCATGTAGTCAATAGGTTCCTAGACATTTATACACCAACCTAGATTACTTTATGTCAACAAAGGGTTGAGATAGCTAGTGTACAGGAGTGTAATCTTCAGCCACCCTGGGCGAGTTCACTATTCTCTTGCTCGCTCCGGTACACAAGGAATATCAACATAACGCAATCGTTAGAGCTAAAGTCAGCGCAATCGAAGCGTAGCCATGGAAATTACGGCGAAATGGAGTTCACAGAGCTCACCTTGATTTCCAGATAGGCGATGCGATAGAGGAGTCGTCGAAGGGGAGGAAGCGAAATCGCGCGAGAGAGAACACGGTCGAAAAGACCAGTGATGCAGGAATAATTTACGACTCAAAGCGACACAACTCGCATCACAACAAAGTAATAAAGAAAACCCACCACTAATATCCGCTTTAGAATTTTCTAGAGGAGGTCACTGCCCTGTCACGGCCCGACGCGCTAGACAGGTTCGCATAGTGAGGCGGCGCTTGCTATGTTAATGCGCGCGCCCTACAAAAACCTCGGACTTGATTGGAAGTGACTTTACAGTCTTCTAGCAGCAGTGGCGCTTGGAAAGTCTCTCTCACCCTCCTGAGCCACGAAGGGTGTGATATCCACATAACACAGAACAGTTCCCATAACGCACAGTAACATAACGCGCGCTGGACAAACAAGAGGGAATTTAACTTCACGCAAACCGCTTCTTATTACACTGTTCAACACAAGGCCATTTTAATTCACGATGGAGGAGGAAGCGTCGAAGAGCAAGTCGTCGACAAGCTTCTATGACGTTAGTTATGGCGGTCCAACGACTGGCAGCTCGTCTTTTCGCAAGACGGTGCGCACTTACACTTCGAAATCAGCGTCAGGAGGATTGGGCGGTCATGATGTTTCTCTACAGCAAATCGCGGAGGCGAAAGAAGTTATTGGGGACATGGAAGCCGCGTACAGACAGTTGAAAGCTATGCTGGAGGATCAGAAAAAAGAGCATATGGCTGAGGTACGTGAAAATTTAGAGACGCGCGGATTTGACGCTTAAATGCTTAGCTCGTTTGTTTTTTTATGCGCCTTACTAGATCGTGACTTATTATTCCAAACTAGCCCGAATCTGGAATCTGACACTGAGTATTCGAGTATATTAAGGTAGCCTTCTGACCCGGGTTGGTTTGTGTGACACACCCTGAATGAAGACGATGTTGATAAAAAAAAAAATTGGATAGGGGCAGGTATTTTCAATTCTGTCGGTGTTCGAGGGGTTGTTCTCTTGCGTGGATTCTCTGGCCGTGATAGAGCACCGATTAGGGGTGTGAATTTATAAGTTGTCTTTCAATGGCTGAGTGTTATGTCTTTAACACCTCATGTTATAAAGCAGAGCCAACATACGGCTGGTGCCTTACCCTAGCAATTTGCCCCATAAAAATTCAGCCATATGTCAGGAATAAAAATCTTGTATTAATACAGCAAAATGAGGGTTTTAGGACACTAGAAAGATAAACAGAAACAAAACAAACAAAACATTTCAAACTTTATAAGGGAGTTATCAAGTACATTATGCGAAGCTGTACCAGCAAAGTAGAGCGTTGATTGGTATTCCTTCCCACGCTAGCCGGGGTTTATTTGCTGCGGGATTTTGAGCGTCAACTGAGCTCTGTTTTGTCTCGGGACGTTAGCGCTCTGTATAAATTAGACCCCAATGGCGAATTAGCTGCCCTGGGAATTTGCAAAGAGGACCTCACAGAAAACCTCAGATCATCCCGATCGGTTTAATCACACTTTATTGTCTAGTTTAGCGTCTTTTCTAGCTTCTAAACGTTCTCCTCCGTCGCATTTTCGGGCATTTATTGAATTAGATTTCTTCACTGGTGCGTATCTAATATATTGGATGGTCACACCATGTTGAAGCAAAGTACTCGTCAATGGGCCATATGGAAATCTAAGGTCTGGGTTCAAAGTAAACAGTCTTATAAAAAGCCTTGCCTATTTATCTTGCCAAGCGACCCGATTCCACTGACTTCTTAAGGCTCAGACTTTGTTTGCATGTGTGGGGCCCTTGAGGGGTTTCTCTCATATGCAAATTGAGTTTCACGGCCATTATTTGACGCGACTCTCAAAGCCCCGCTGCTATATGTAACACAGGCATCTCGCTCACGCGATTTTGTGACGAAATTCAAAGTAACTGCGCCCCTAGAAGATCTGTTTCTAAGATCCCTTCGTTTTTCGTTATAAGCCCATAAGACAACAATCCTTGAGAAATCAAGCCATCTTTTAAAGGCAATTAATTATTTTGAGGATCGTGCTTAACGCTGCGTCGGAATAGCTATGGAACAGAACAAAATGAGGTCGAAATTAGGCGGCTACGCACATTTCGAGACTCGGAGATCTTTGGCGTTGTGCTTGTCAAGAGATAAAAGGTTAAACCAATAGATGGATTTTATTCGCCATCATCAGAAATGGTTAATTTCCTAATACCTTTCTGTATTCTTTACAACAACAAATTCCGCAATACTTTAGTTATAATATTATTTATTTAATAAAGGTAATGCGCCTTTAGAAAAGTATCAGTTTAGCGGTTAGTATCATTCATCGCGAGTAAGACATTTTCTAAACCTCTGATGAGAAGATAAACCCATCTTCAGATGTACCCAAACAAAAGAATTCTTAAAAAAAAATAATTTTACCGAGATGGCGGTAACTACCAAATAACCCGAAATAGAAAAATAAGAAGATCTGGCTTGGTAATCGTAAGCTATATGAGGTATTCCAAAACAGTAGGTGGCATCGAGTTAATTTATCAATTTAATTTCGAATTTTCTAAGTAAATATCTTCATCTTTTATTCCAAGGCAATTTCTTTTTTCTCCCTAAATGATAATTTTTAACTAAGTACTTAGTGAACCTTAAGTGAAGGCGTGAATTTCTTTTTAATCCTTAAATGGTGCGGAATCCTTAATAGGATATTTACTTCATTACACTAGGGCCAAGCCATTAAGTGGGCAACTTTACATTTCCAAGCAAGGCTTGCCCGATCTTTATCAAAGCATCGTATAAACGAACCACTCGCGAGTTCAATACGTCACATTTGCATTTTTGTGGTCCGTGACAAACTCTTAAGATCTTATTCTCTTAGCTATTACGTCCCTTAATGGCCCTATCAGATGAATAAACAAATTAAAAAACGCTGAAGGAATTCATCACGACATTTGTAGAAATTATTTTTTATATCATGAACGGAATTAGATTTGAGGCTTTGGATAGTTGCGTTTTTAAATAAGTAAAACAATAATTTGAATTAAAAAAATGAGAAGCATGCCACAAGCCCATGCCAGGCCCTTATCGTGTTCATTTTAAGGCAACATTACACTTTTTTCTTTTTTTACATAACAGGTTACATTGTAACTGACATATTGTTTTGATGTGGTGGCGGAATTTTATTGCAAAAATAGCACAGTTGGGGGTAAAAAGCATGAAGAACTGAGAAAAATAGCCAGGGTACGTAATAGTAGCTTGTGAATAATTCGAATTGAAATTTGACCTGATTTAAATACACCATAATATAAACGATCACAAGCCGAGAATTGTGAAAAAATGTCAAACAAGATCATTATCGAAATAAAGTTTCACAACCATGTAAGAATGTCACAGTACGTATTTTTTTTAATTTCCTGTCCATTGATGCAATTTTACAAATATAAGATTATGCAGAAAGGTAGTAAATCAACAATTTTGAGCAATAGGGCCAGAAGCTTCCGACCAGGGCAACTAAAATCCTTCAGCCCGTCATTTTTTCGTAAGAAAATTGTCATTTGACATTTAAAAAGTAAATATTATCTACTTTCTCTATTCTAATTCTTTCAAGCAATATTTTAAGGGCTGAATAAAGCGATTCTTTCAATATTGACATTATTTATATATGAGATTCTAAATGTCGAGGAAATCTTAGGAGTCAGTAATTATCGTATTCGTTTTCGATCCTTCGCACCAATTGCTAGTTCAGGGAATGAATAAACACTTTTCTAGGAGTAAAACTTCAATAAATAGGATGCAGGATGCAGGCTGTGTTTATGAAAAGCAATTTATCGCGTCAATAAACAGATAATTGACATGGGTTTCATTAAAATATTTCCCCCAATGCATTGAACAGCAATGAAAACCATGCAGTAGCTAACGATAAAAAATATATATAGATAAAAAGTCCTTGCCGAAGATTTGCAATATCTTGATTGACCATTTTACAGTTCATTTCGTGATTCCGTAATTGATGCCCAGATAAGTCACGAAAAGACCCTCTACGGTTACGTAAAAGGGAAGTCCACGAGCCTTGCATGAGATAACGTGCCTCACAAACGCCTAGTTATGAGGAGACAGCAAGTCGATAAAAAAGTTTTCTTTTCACCCATACTCTAAACATTCCGTGATGGATTATTGCTTTTTATTGTAAACGAATAATGAATGTCAATCACTCCCTTAATGAAAAGCTACCGGATAACATCCAGCCACGAAAAGTAACTCAAGCGTGTGAATGGGATATTTTAGTCAAATAGTACCCAAAAGTCTCAAAATTCGATGTAGGGATGTTATTTTATAGGAGAAAATTAGAGATTGCGTTTTTTAAATGTAAATAATGACAAAGGGGTGCCTGATTCTTTAAAAGATTAAGTACAAATCTGATATTGCGATAATCGCCAAGCGACGCCTGCTCGTTCCTATACACTTCTTGAATGAAATATTTTTCCCTTAGGGCGTTTAATGAGAAGGAATCTTTGTTCCGGGAATAACACGTTAAATTTGATTGTCTTGCATTATTTTATTCCAAAGCAGAAGAGTGGAGATGCTTTTAGGGTGGACTGAATTTCAAAGCGATTCTAGTGGATTTAGTTCTTTACTAAAATTAAAAATCGAATTTATTACATTTACTTGCGACAGTAAAAGATCCATTGCACTACCAGAATCCAGGTTCTTAAAATTCTATTTTTAACACTGAACTATTTTACCTTTCTATCCAAGTTGCAGCTTATGGGAGTCGCATCTCACGTACCTGTAAATTAAAACAGGAAACGTTGACGGTAACTGTTCCGTTTCTTATCTTATGAAACATATACCTATTGCATACTTTCTATTAATGAATAAAATAGGCGTTTAGCTAGAGATGGACTCAAGGAAGCGTGCATCGCCCCCCATCCATCCCACCTCTCCCAGTTTTTATTTTTACATTGAAGAATAGTAAGGTTTGTGCAAAATCATCCCCTTTCCTCCTTCCGATAAAATCTGATTCACGCTTCTGTAAGACATTTTGAAGTGCACAAGATCCGGTCCAAGAAACAGTTTTGAAGTGACCATTTGGTGCGTTCTTCCTTTACAGGTGCGAAAGTTTCAGCGCGAGATCGATGATCTCCGACGCCAGAAGCGCAGTCTCGAAGATCAGCTCCGCGACTCCAAAGGCGATAACAAGCGCCTTCAGGACGAGCTCAACATGGTCAGGCGACGCCTCCTGGAAAAGGAGACCGAGAACGAGTCCCTTCTTCGCGAGCTCAACTCCAAGAACAACATCATCTCGACGCTGAAAAGCGAGAAGATGGCGCTGCAGAAGGAGATTGAGACCTTGCGTCAGGAAACTATGATCAGCGTGGAGTCTACCGCAGTGGTTGAGGCTGGACCGGAGGACGACGAGCTATACCTCGTGCGACAGGAGCTCTCCGAGTACGAGACAACGCTCAAGTCTCACATGGACGAGAAGGAAGGGCTGCAAGACGAGATCGCCGCGCTACAGGCAAAGCTTGCTCGCTTGCAGAGCGACTTCGACAAGTCACAGCGCGACCTTGACGCGTCTAAGAAAGACTGTGACCTTAAGGTGAGTCTCTCGCAATTTCAGTTTGGTCGTTTACCATTGACTGATGCGAGGTGACAATCGCCCAGGTGTGCTTAGGGTGCGCGCGTACCCCGCCTTGACCACCCAATTGTGGGTGATTTATTATTGCAGCAAATCATGGCTAAACGCCTGGCCCTCGGTGAAACGAGATTCAAAACACGTTTCGTTAGTAAGCTTCCAATGGTTTTCAATTCGCTTTGAAGATCTAGAACTTGGATGTAAACGGGTAGCAGTTACATATTTGGTAAGACCTTAGTGTGTTGGCCACTTGCTATGCAATTGGAGAGAAAGCTAGAAGTTTAAAAGAAACTCATGCTTCAATCCGCTCTCATCATTCTCAATGAAGCTTCGAGTTTTAAAAAAGACACGTTAAAATATATCCTTACCTTCAAAATAAAGCCTAATCCTAGTCATGTATTTTCTACCCAAAGGTCAAAAAGTGCGAGGCCCAACTTCAGAATTCCCAGAAACAGAGGGACGACCTAAAGAGGCAGCTGGAGCGACTGAGAGATGAGCTAAAGCGGAGCAAAGACAGCATGAACGAGGTGCGACGCGATGCACTAGAGCAGAAGAAGGCGGCAGACAGGCTAAGGGAAGAGGTCGGCAGCAAAGACAAGCAGGTGCGCAACTACGAGCGGAAGAACTCGGACCTGGAGGACCAAGTGGAGGCTCTCAAGCAAGACTACTCGCAGGCTCAGATGAAGGCGGAAGTGGAGTCGCGCCAACGTATGAACTTGGAGAAGGATCTGCGCAACTCAGAAATGAAGGTATTGTGGAGGTCTTATGGGAGAAAGCGTTACAAAGAGCCATTTTTTTCCTTGTCTCCCCTTAAATTTCAGGGTTTGGTAGGTTTGGACTTTCCAAAGTTTGGGTAATTTTATTTTGGCATCTATTAAAGAAGAACAAACATAGCGAGCCTGGGAAGTGAGTGGCTGAGCGACATACAAAAGGAATCTCAATGCATGTGTCTATAATGATGAAATCTATTTCTCATGTTATACAACGCTCCAACAGAGATCATACAAAGCTTACTAAAGAGTTCATTTGAGGTCAGTTACGGAGTTACGGATCAAACTAACTAGATAACTCTCTCATAACCAAATGCATTTTTTTATCATTTAGCTTGCTGAGCTTGAGGCTGCCATTGAGAGCTTACACCATGAAAATGACGACCTGCACCGCGATCTCTCAACAAACACGAGGAAGCTGGCTGCTGCCGAGAATATGCTGGGCAAGTCCAACAACAGGATCAAGGAACTGGAGACGGAGGTGACGAACTACAGAACCAGGATACACGTGCTGGAATCCGAGGTCGAGAAGATGAGCACGGTAAACGTCCAACTGCAGGCTACATACGAGTCTTCAGTGACCGAGGTAGACGGACTGATGTCCAAGGTCGGAGGAACACACGCAAAGATCAACGATTTGGAATCGCTGTATGAGATCACGGCTAAGGAGAGAGATGAGCTAAAAACCAGTGTAGCGCCGCTTGAGAAGAGGATATCGGATCTGAAGATTGCGTTGGAGAAAAGTGAAAATGCGCGTGACGACCTCGAGAGGGAGGTGGACGGGCTGAGGAGCAAGAACACGAACCTTGAAGCGCAGCTGGCTGCAGCGCAGAAGGCTAAGATGCAACTGAAGGCCGATCTCGACGCCGAGAAAGACCGAGTGAATCAGCTGCGAAAGGAAATCGTCGGTCTTCAGGCTCAACTCTCTGAGGCCCAACGCAACGCTGAGAAGTTCAAGAATGACAACGTGAGGAAGCAGAAGACCATAGATGACCTGAAGAACACCATTGCACAGCTTGAGGACAAGATCAACGCACTGGACAACGACGTCCGCGAAGTGAACACAAAGAACGACATCCTTGAAGATCAAGCCAAGGAGATGCATGATGACCTTCTAGAAGCGAACAAACGCGCCGCAGATGCTGAAGATGAGCTGCAGCAAACTGAAGACGAGTTAAACCGTCTTAAGAACGAGATACAGGAGAAAGAGAAGAGGATTTCCGAGCTCGAGTCTGCATTTGACGCGGCAGATAAAGAGAAGCGAGATCTGGAACAGCAGGTTCTAAGCCAGACACCCAAGATAAAGCGCTTGGAATCTGAGCTCCAGGACGCCCTCAACCGTGCCAGTGCGCTGGAAGAAGATGCCAAGAATCACAACCAGGTAGTTGATAACCTCCAAGATGAGATCACTCGGCTGAAGAACAAGCTTAGCGAAGCAGAGCGCCAGGCTGCAGCAACCCAGAGAGAGTCTGTGGAGAAGGATACAACAATTGACTCTTTGAAGAAAGAGATTGATGACTTGAACAATGAGATCGACGAGCTCAGGTCGGATTTAATGAACACGAAGTCGCTTCTGCAATCAAGCGAAGACGAGAAGAGGAAACTCATGATTCAGCTGGGAAGCAAAGATGACGAGGTGAATCGCTTGACTGTGGAGGTGGAACAGCACATTAAGAAAAACGAGGTCCTTCAGAGCGAGTGCATGGTGGTGCAAGACCAAGTTAGCAACGTACAGAGTAGCTACGAAGACTTCGCTTCAATGGCAAATGAAAAAGAAAGTCTTCTGGATATCGAGAAAGACAAGGTAGCGCAACTGGAAAAGGAGTTGGCCAACTTAAGGACCAAGTACAAGGTCATAGAGGATCGTGATGGCATGAAGCAGAAGGAGATTGATCAGCTGAAGGCAGATCTTGAAGCAGCAATGGAGAAGGCTGACGATCTTGCCAAGGAAGTACAAAGGCTTGAGGGAGAGAAGGATGATATCGCCAGGAACTTACTTGTTGCTGAGAGTAAAGCAAATGAGCTTGAAAACGACATCGTTGCCGCAAACAGTGACAAGGTCCAGGCTGAAGATGACTTGTACGCAATGCAAGGCAAGATCGGCAAACTGGAGAACCAGATCGACACGCTACGCAAGCAAAACGCGCAACTGAAGGACCAGCTCAAAGATGCAAGCAACAAACTGGTCCAGGCCAAGGAGAAGATCGCTACCCTTGAGGTTAAACTTTCGCAGCAGGAAAAAGCAAACCAAGCGCTGAACAGCGTCGTGGCCAAAAAAGATAAGGTCATTGCTGATATCAATGAGAAAATCAAAAAGTATCAGAAGGCTGCAGACGAAGCCAAGCGCGATCTTGTCGCGGCGAATGTTGCGGCCGATGCGGCCCGCGAGGAAAAGAGAGACATGGAGCGCAAATTTAACTCTCTAAAAGATCGTATTGACGCGCTGGAGAAAGAGATCAAGGAACTGAAGGCGCAGAGGAACAATCTGGAAACTGAGCTCAGCAACAAGTCTCATAAGCTAGCTATCACTGAGGGCCAACTCGCTAATGCAAGGAAGGATCGCGATAACCTAAAGGCGGAGATTGATAATCTGAACATAACGATCAGGAAAATGAAAGAAGACCTCTTGGCAGCTCAGAGCAGTCTGAAACAGAAAGAACGTGAAGTCGAGACAAAGGACAAGGAGCTCAAGGACAAGGACGCCATCATTGAGCGTCTGAGAAGTGCAAAGGCGGTTACTGATGAAGAGCTACTGAACCTTAAACGCGAGCTCATGAACACCAAGAACGCACTCGAGGCAGCGCAGAACAAGATCCGTTCGCTGGAAGAGAACCTCAAGAACAGCCAAACTAACGTGAACAAGCTCGAGGTCACTATCAGTAACATCGGAAAGGAGCAGCAGGAGCGAGAGCGCGCCAGTGCCACCCACGACACGCGCTACTATGAGATCGAGACTCTCTACAAGGCGAGCCAGGACAAAGAGAATAGGATGAAACAAGAATTACAATCCTATAAGAACCGCTACGAGAAGCTCGAGTCCGACTACCGCAAACTACAGCAAGAGAACGTGGACCTGCGTGCCAAGGTGAACGCCTTGAACAAGAGAATCCGTGACCTCGAGGCTGCCAAGGACCGCGCCGAGAAGGAAAAGCAAGCAATCAAGGAAGAACTTGTGCAGGCCAACAACGACTTGGCTGATCTAGAGATAGAGCATGACACCGTGCAGAAGGATTACGACTCGCTCAAGAAACAACTGGCTGACGCGAATGAAAGGCTCGCCAAGGCGAGAGAGGAGAACATGAACTTGCAGCAGCAGATTGTTGAGCTCAAGATGAGGCTTGAGAGCGAAGAGCGCGAATCGGCAGAGAAGGATAACTTGATTGACAACCTCCAAGCCAGCAAGGAGTACATCGAGGGACAACTCGAGAGCCTGAAAGCCCAAATGTCTAAAATCAAGGACGAGAATGAAAATCTCAAAGAGAGTGACGCCCGGCGCCAGCAGGAGATCCTTGACTTAGAGAATAGGATCAACGAGCTAGAAAATATGCTCGCGAGGATTTCAGCTGAGAGGGACAGAGCACTAGAAGACTTGAGAACAAGTACGGCCAAGATCTCAACCCTGGAACAACAGATTCGTGACTTTACCAAAGATCGCAACAGCCTCGATGAGAAGATCGAAGAGCTGAGGCGCCAAGTCAATACCTTGCGCGATGAGAAGAATATCGTAGAGAGGGACCTGAACGAACTGAAGAGCAAGATTGACTATTACAACCAAGAGATTGAGAGCAGGGATAAGACAATTGAGGACTTGAAACTGAAGAGAGATGAGCTTGAGCGACAGATGGATGCGCTAAAGAAGGACATGAGGCGCGTTGAGGCGGACTACGAGACCGCGATACAGAAGATTGAGAACATGGAAAAGGCTAACAGATCAGTGAATGAGAAAATTTTGATCATCGAGAAGTCTAACGACCGTGACCGCGAGAATGCCAAACGCATGGAAGAGGAGAACATCAACCTCAAACGCAGAGTAGCTGAGATGGATATCAACAACAGGATCAACAGCGAGAAAGAAAACGAGTTGCAAAGCAAGCTGAGCCAGGCCCATGAGCAGATTATCAACCTTGAGAATCGACCTCAGCTTGAGTCCGCGATTTCTATGGTTTCTGAAAGCATGGTAGAATCCTCAGGCGATGACATGGAGACACAGATTCTAAGACAAGACTTGGAAACTCTCCAAAGCAAGTACGATAAACTGGAGCGTCAAAACAAGCTTCTCCAAGACCAAAACAGCCAACTGCAGCAACAGCTGAACGAGAGGGACAGAAAGTTGCGAGACAACGAGGACGAAATCATGGAGCTGCAGAAGGTGATTGAGGAGCTGAAGGTACGCGCTGCTAAGGCAGGCGATCAAACAGATGCACCAGGAATCATCAACTCGCTTCGAGCGCAGAAGGATGCCTTGGAGCGTGACAACAACATGCTGAAGCAGGAGATCAAGTCCATCAGGACTACACTCACCGAGGTGCAGACGAAGAAGGGAGAGCTCGAAGCAGATGTCTATAACCTGAAAAGGAAGCTTGGAGAGAGCGAGCTTAAGTTGCAGATGTCCCTCACTGAGAATGACAATCTCAATGCCGAGCTCATCAACGCACAGAAGCGAATTGCAAGTTTGGAAGAAGATCTGCATCGTGCACAGCAAGAGAACGCTAATTTGCGCGGGCAACTTGATGAACTGCGCCACCAGATGGCAAGAGCCAAGGAGGATCTCTTCACCGCTCAGCGCCAGGTCAGCGATTATGCAGCGCAGGCCGACAACGCCAAACGTGAGGTGGTGGACCGAGAGAACCAGATCCAGTGGCACAAGAACAACGAGAAGCAGCTTGAGGACGAAATAAGTGTCCTGAAGCAGAAGATTTCCAATCTCAGAGAGTCTAATGAAAACTACGCTGACCAAGTCGCCAAGCTTAACAGCCAGATCCAGGAACGTGAATCAAGAATCGCCGACTTAGAGCACTTCATGAACCTTCTGCGCGATGAAAACGAGAAGCTTCGCAAAGACGTTGCTGCGGCGAACGCCAAGGCGACTGACTTTAAAAACAAGTACTTGAATGCGCTGAAGGACGTGGAGCGTCTCCAAGCCGAACTCACTGCAAAGAACCAGAAGATCTTCTACTTGGAGGGTCGTATCAAGGCTCTAGAGGCAGACAAGAACAGACTCAAGCAGGAAATCGCCACCATGAAGAAGACAATCTCCGAACTACGCGTGCAGATTGAGTTACAGCGCCAGGAGAAGGACAGAATGCAGAGCGACATGATCATTGTGCAGCAAAATGTCAGCGAGGTGCACTCAGCGCCGCCAGAATCCATGCCCATGCGCGACGACGATAAAGTGAATTCTAAGAAGTATCGTGACTTGGAATCTGCCTACAAGAAGGCCGTTCGCGACAAGGACAACATGGACAGTGACATCGCTGGGCTGAGAGCAAAGCTGAACAAAGTGGAGAGTGATCTGGCAAACAGTAACCGCGACAAAAACGTGCTTGAAGGACAGGGAGCTTGGAAGGACAAGAGGATCAAGGAGCTGCAAGATGCACTCAATAACCTGCAAGGACAGGACAAGGTAAGTAAAGCTGCCCACAAATCAAACACTGCCACCTTAAATCCGCATTAGGGGCCATAAGCAACGACGACGACAGAAAACAATGGCATTTGATTCAGAATTCAATAGTAGCACGTGAAAATGCGTTATGTCTGATACATTTCAGCCGATTCCATAAAACCACGACGTGAAAACTCCAACTTTCACGGTCAATTGAGGACGCGGACGTTTGCCGTGTAAACTTCTCTAACCACGTTCGCCACTGTAGAAATAATGTCCTTAGTTTATTTCTAACTATTTTTACTATAATGTTTTGCTCATTCCATTGCAATTAACCAGTTTACTTCCGGAGGTCCGACGGAAACCTCAACCGTTAAAAGACAAAATAATCTATTAGAATCCGAGATATTTAACAGGCCATTCGCTCTAAATTATCAATCACATCCTCAAAGAAACTTCCAATAGACACACTGCTTTCAATATTTTGAAATATTTTTCGCGTTTTCTGTAAAAATCATCGGAGATCATGCGGCTTTAAAGAAGGCAAGGCTTGAAGTTAACCCAAGAAAAAAATTGAGAGAAAAACATCTGATTATTTTAGGGGGTTATTTTAAGTAAATACAGTGTCTCTATCAACTATTGAGAGCTAGAAGTGAATTACAGCCAATTATATTGCAGATGTCTTTATTCAGGCAGGCAATTATATTCCACAGATACTTACACTGCAACAAAATATAGTACTTTGGAATGATATTAGTACTTTGGAATGAATCATACAAGACGAGCCCTCATAAATAATTATTGTTCTTCAGGTTGATGCCAATGACGCCTTGGGCTGGAAGAAAAAGATGACCGAGCTCGGACAGGAGGTGCAGAATCTCAAGAACAAGGTCACTAGACTGGAAGCCTACAATGAGACGTATGAGAACAAAGTGAAGGACCTGTCTGATGAGCTGGTGGACGCCCGGCACAAGATCGCAACGCTCGAGTCTCAGACAGAGGAGGCACAGCAGAAGATCGAGGCACAACAGAAAGAGGTAAGATTATAGGATGGAAGTAAGGAAAGACCATGAGACGTGACGTGGTAAAGCTACAAAAAGCTACAAAAGGAGTCGAATACAATAGATGTGTAAGATAACAAAAATGAAAGGAGATTAGCACGATAATAGCTTATGGGTAGCAACAAGGCAGAGAGGGGCTTAAGCGAAGAGAGACCGTGTTAGAGAATATTAGAGGGAGAGGGAAAATCTGATGGTGAGAGAGACAGAGAAAAGAAAAGGTGGTCAAGAAACAGCGAGTGATCAGTAATGCAAAAAGGTCCTGGGTTATAGGTGAAAATTCAGAACACGACTTGATAGGTGAAGGACGAAGTACAGCATGAATTGCAAACAAAACTGGAGTTGTTAACTAAAGAACCAGGGAATCAGGTTAACTTGTCAAGCTCTTTTAACGACAAGTTCTCGTTTTAGCTCCTAGACGCCTACAAGAAAATTGCCGACCTCGAAGCAGCCCTCCAGAGCGCCAACAATAACAAGAGTGAGCTTCAGCGAGATATCAAGAACCTGCAGAACAGGATTAACTCCCTTGAGGAAGAGCTCCAGCTTGAAGCCAAACAGCAGGCACAGCTCCGCGGCATCCTGGATCAAGCTAAGAACAGAAACGAGAAGCTGAAGCAGGAGATTGCTAATCTACAGAAGAAGCTAAGAGAACTGCAGCAGCAGTTTGACGCCAGGCAAGCTGAGTTCGCCGAGCGTGGATACACAGTGCAACGCCTGGAAGATGAGGTAGGTGTACAACTAAAAGATCCTAACTCTGGTTTGCGTGACAATTATTTTTTGGTTTAAATTTGAATAATAAAATCACGTATCTTAATAATTTTCGTATTTCAGCAGTAAAATGGAGCCGTTTCATGAGAGGGATAATTAAATCTCAAAAAAGCATCAGAAAAATGAAAAAATACTTTTCGTATGGGCAATCTTATAATTTAATTTTTGCAACATAACTCGTAAAAGTACCAAAACATATTACAGCCTATCAGCAATATGCACATCCACAATTCAAAAAGAAAACAAAACACTAACGTATCATAAACGTTATTACTCTCCAGTTAAACAACCTTCAGGCAGACAACGACAAGCTAAGACGAGACCTCGCAGCCCTGAGGAACGAGATGGACAACATGAACGCAGAGAAACGCGATCACATGTCCGAACTCGCGAGAGCCCAGCCACAGATTGCCGACCTTGAGAACAAGCTTCAAGACGCTAGAGAACAGAACTCCAGGCTCAAGATCGAGATCGACGATCTCAGGAACAAGCTGTCTAGCGCCAAGAGCCGCTACGAGAGAGTCGAGACCGAGACAACCATTGTCCGAGACGCGGGTGGCCAGCTTGAGTCCGGAGTGGACATGTTCCCGGACATGCAGGAGGATGTTGATGCGCTCAAGGCTGAGAAAAATCGTCTGAATGATGACATCTCGTCCTGGCAGAACAAGTACAACACGTTACAGAAGAACTATGATAATTTGGACTTGGAGAAACACAAGCTCGAGGATAAGATCGCAAGCATGCAAAAGACTATTGATCATTTGGAGAACGCCAATCAGGTATGCAATCTGTTCAAATATGCCGTGTCTTTGAAGGTGTTTTCCAGAAGAAAACAGCTTTACACTCTATGGTACTACGGGCGCAATCGGGTAAAAGAACATACTCATTTTTTTTCAGCCAAGACTTCACCTTGTATTAGAAAAAATTAAAAGGATAGTAATTAAACGCGGTTAGCTGACATTTACTCATGGCAGCATTGCTTTATCTTACAGGGCTTGACCACAGACAAGGGCAAGTTGTACCACGACTTTGAGAATGCTAAGAGAAAGAACCACGATCTCCAGGCCGAGCTCGAAGCCGCCCGCCAGTCCAAGGACAATCTTCAGGAAGACTTTGACAATCTCCAAAAACGCCTGGCTCAGCTGGAAGCCGAGCAAGAGATATACTCCAAGACCCGCATGGACTACGAGGACTCTGCTTCATACTCCGCCCTTACTGCTGCTTATAAGAGGAGCCAGGAACGTGAGAACGAGGTAAGGATTACAAAACAATGAAACAACTAAGATACTAGATACTAGAGAAAGTCAGAAACTTAGATTGCTTGAGGAAGGAGCATCCCTTTGAAAACGTTAAGCCAACATTACTGACTGACACAAAGACTATGCAGTACACTTTGTACTCGATAAAGTAAAAATAAAACACCCAAAGTGCTTCGATACTTATACCTACTTTGGTTGACGCCGTAAGCTATATAGTTTCGATTGTATAGTATAACAGGAACATTAAGAACTCTAAAACCATTCTTATTTTTCATTTAAGCTGCAACAAGAGCTGCTGGGTGCACATAAGATGATCTCTCACATGGACTATGAGCTGCGCACAGTGCGCGAGAAATACGAGACCTTGATAATCACCTACAAGACCGTCGAGGTAAGGATAGTCACACTAAGAGAGGAGGTCGTCAGCTACCAGAAGAGGATTTCCGAGCTGGAGGAGAAGTACGAGCACGCGCGCGAGCTAAATGTGGAGCTTGAGGACGAACTGACTGTCGTGCAGCACCGTATAACCGAGATCGAAAATGACAACAAGTCTTGCCAACACGAGAAGGCGTCCATGGCGGTGGAGATCACCAAGCTTAGGAACCAGTAAGTTGAACATACTTGAACATACCTGTCTTCGCTTGTGCATTTACCCGACTTTTCACTAGCGAAGGAAGCAGAGACGGAAAGGAACCGGAGCTTATACGAGTGTGTAAATGAACGTTAGACAATGGAGAAAAAACATCTTTCGTTACTTTACTTTTCGCTTATATCTCCTTTATGTTGATTAACACATGCACGGTAAGCATCAAATTCCATAAGCGTTTCCAATTCCTTTGATAGTGTAGATAAGACTTAAGGGTTTGTTGTCGGCTATACCCGAATACCCGAGTAAGGATAGGCGTGAAACGGAGAAAATACCTTAGTTCGCTTGTCAAAGGGGACTTGTTGCTTCTTTTCATTGAAAATTTATATTTTTTGTCCCTCTTTGGCCTTTCGGTTGCAGCCATTTCAGAGTTAATTTTGTTAAATTGAGTAAATTTTTCTTGGATTTGCCTCCCAAAAAGACACGGCTTCTTTTCTTATAACAAATCCCTTATTGAGTGCCTGGGCTCGTTAAAATACCATCGAGCTCTGTTTGAGAATAATTCAGGAAATATCTTACGCTTTGCGCCAAGTTAAGGACATTTAAAGGTCTATGAGATCTTACTCATCAATTTTCACTCAATAACTCCCTGCGGGATTAATATTGGTGGATGGGGTGCACAGGTGCTCTGGGTGTGGCCCTTTGGTGGGCACGTTGACCACATGATGTATATGAATGAAATTGTGTACTTAAAAAAAACATGCGAGTGTAAAACAGCCACCATAAATACATGTGTGAAGGACAGAGCAAAAAATGGCAAGTTTTCCCAAAATAAGGTCTGGCTAAGTTAGGTAAGCTTGAATTTTTGCATAGAGGTTCCTTATGTTATGTAAACCAACATATCAAAAAGTATTTTTTTATAATGGATTCGTCTTCGAGATATGAGGCTTGAAAGGCAATTTTCAAATGTTCAAATTATGAATTCTCCTGGTCAAAGGAACTCCTTGTTTGCGGAATCTTGAGCTTATATATTGAGAATTGGAAAATTTCATGCCATTTTTTTCCTCTGTCCTTGTGAAGGTATACCAAATAATATATTAGGCATCAAGACAGGCTGTGCAACAGGTTACCTATGTTAACCTTCAAATTCTTGTGACCACATTCTACTTTGTTGAGTTAAAGAAAAAGTTATCCTTACCAGGAATGTTCGATTTGAGAAGCAGCGTGAAGACTGTGAGCGGGAGAAGGAACATCTTCGCCAGCAGGTGTCCCTGATGAGAAGCAAAGGCAACACACAATCTGAAGAACTGATCCAGCAGATGAGAGAGCTGCAGAACCAGAGCGAGAAATACCGCTTCCAGGTAGGCCATGACTCTGCAACACAACAACAGGACTCAGCAACACAACAACATGACTCTGCAACACATGACTCTGCAACACAACAACATGACTTTGCAACACAACAACATGACTCGGCAACACAGACTCTGTAACACAACATGACTCTGTAACACAACATGACTCTGCAACACATAATGACTGCAACACAACATGACTCGACAACACAACAACATCGACTACTGAGGTTTCAATGTCATGCCAACTCTTGCCTAGTATTTTCAACAATTAAATCGTCTTCTGAGTTCTTTTAATTGTAACTGTACTAGACATGGTCATCAAACAGGTTTTTTTTTTTTAGAGATATAATTTTAAAAAGGTGGCATTGATTTCTCAGGCAACGTAAGAGTAAAAAGGTTTAATGTTTGAATGTCTATTATCGTAGGTGGATGACCTGACAAGGCAACTGTCACGTAAGGATATTACCATGAGTCCTCAATCACAGTCACGTACTGAGGTTTCATATGTGAGGGGTTCCCCTGGAAAGGGCATCACAACCACCACCAAAACCACTAGCTACAGGTCAGTATTACATAACAGCCTAAAAAGTCTTAGAAGAGTATAACTACAAAAAGTTGTACAGTAGTTAAAACAGATATATATATATTAGCTTGGTAGTCTACAGCACACCATATGAGACCTGAAATGTTTTTACAGAGATTACTGTTTTGCTTTCCCAAGAACTGCATTCTCCCTTCACGGACTCATTATTACTTATCTAAGGGTTTCTCTGTATCTCTTTTAAACAGCACCTCTTCTAGCAAACCTGGTGATGTGTCCACAACCATCAAAACAGACAAAGAGAAGAGTGGTTACAGTGAAGACACCAAGGAGCAGATAGAAGACTTTTTCCAAGATGAGGGAATATCTGCCGAGTCCACAAGAGCAGTGGAATCATCCCCACCAATTGAATTCAGTGATGAAGATGAATCATCTGAAGAGGAGGAGATCACTACAAAGAAGGTTGTTGTGAAAACATCCAGAGGCTACAAGGCCAGCAGTTAAGCAGGAATTCGGATTGGTCAGGGCTCAGAGGGAAAAGGGTACAATATAGATAGTTTTTCAATCAAGAACCAAACCCTATGTCAAATTGGAAATTAACATGGCACAATTCAAGATGAATACATGGAAAATGCTTGATTGTATTGAGTGTCTATGTGTCATGAGTTTTTGTGTTTGCCATTGTAATTCCCAATTTTACAGGGTTTTGAAGCTCTTGTATTCCCTATACTGAATGAGTTTTAACCTTTTAAACAGGATATTATTTTGAATTGTGGTAGAAAAGTATGCTAATTCGTTTAATTCTATTGACTATAATCTTTTTTTACTAATTGATGGAATATTTTTTTCATGTTTTACCATCATTTTCTCCATAACTCACAATTTTACCTTTGTTGCTATTTAACAAATTTTTTGCCAAACGTTTCACAGTCCTGTTGAATTCATCTCTTATAATTCTACAGTCTGTAACATTTTCATACCTCAATGTAACAATACATATACCCATCATCTCAATCATGTATAAAGGGTCTTTAAACATAAGTTGGCAACAACAGCATTTGAATCTCTTTAGTTACAATAAGTGACTTGCACTAACTAATCACCTGAACTTTCAAGTGGAAAATATAAGCTAAAATAAACACAGAAATAACTGTGCCCATCATGCAAGAGAACCTAAACATCTATGAATGAAAATAAGCCTTTTCTGACAAAGAACCATCTGGCTGTTTTATAAGCGCTGAATAAGTGATATTGTTTTTGACCCTGAGCGTGTGCAAGTTTGCCACCCAAAAAGTCAGCTGATCTGTTAGTGCAAGTCGCCTTTTCAATTGAATAGACCCAATTTTACCATAAGCCAATTGGCACAAAACGAAACAATAAACCTTAACTAGGTTAGCCCATTGGACTAGGTAGGCAATAGGTAGTTTTCAAATCACAAAAAAATGGAATGCAATTAGCACTAGTTACGTTTTAGTTAGTGATTATCCATATAATTGTCTAGTAATTATCTAATTTTCAAATAAATTAGGCAAAACTGCAAGAATAAACAAAATGTGATGCACAATGAAATGCTCAGAGGACAAATCTTAAAAATAGGTTTATTTTTTGTTACTTTGATAGTTGATGATGAATTAAATGTCATAGAATATTCTATGTGTTCAATGTTAAAATGCTTCAAGGTTATGGTTATATGTAAAAGAGATGTTCTTAGCGCATTCATACAGTCCCATTTTTCTATCATTACCAAAAAATGAACTCTCTTCCAATCTCTCCAATGCATTAAGTCGCAATTAGGTCTACGAGAGCCTTAGTGCTGCAGTTGACAAGGCATCACTCTGTAGTGTCTTGGCCTCTCACTAATGGGTCCTGACGCCCATTTCTCGAAACTCCCGAGAATTTTCGGGCCCGAAAACTTTATTTTGCATTTTTGCTAAAACTATCGCATGTTTTCCTTTTGCACAACCGCTTTCATGTTTTAGAACAGTTTGAACTTCCTTTGGT
Source organism: Nematostella vectensis (assembly GCF_932526225.1). Lineage (NCBI taxonomy): Eukaryota > Metazoa > Cnidaria > Anthozoa > Actiniaria > Edwardsiidae > Nematostella > Nematostella vectensis. The sequence continues at coordinate 11,036,177 of NC_064042.1, read as the reverse complement.
TCGTATTCCAAATGATTGCGCTCAATAGGGCTATTTTTGAAGTTTTGCTGAAGCCAAAAAGTTACCCAAAAAAATCTCGGGTGACTGCGAGGTCCCGAGAACTTTCTTAATATTTAAGCCATGTGAATTTCGGGCCCGAGAAGTTCGGGAAAAGTCAAAATCTATAAATCTCTAAATAGAATCATCTTTCACATGAATCTTTGTGGTAAAATACGATGTTTGACGATTTTTCGACACATTTAGATATCATAAATTTTACAGGATTAGCCAGCTTTTCAAATTTAAGAAATAAATCGTTTTCGGGCCCGAGAATTCCCGGGTGTTTCGAGAAACGAGCCCTTGGGTTAGATTCCCAGTCCCGACTTGAGTTGAGTTAGTTGATCTTGCCTTTGTTCTGAAGGGTTTATTCCGGGTTTTCCAATTTTTCTCCCTCCAAAAAACCAACAGTTTTCATCTTAGCTGTAATCCATTGTCAGACATGAGTTGCCTGAGGCGCCTTCCTAAGCCTAAAACTCGACCACATCTGAATCTGCACTCTCGTAATTCAGCATCTTGTCTCAATGAAAGTGATTAGCTACTCCATTTTATTATTATGGATTTATTTCATTATAACCCCTTCCTCCTATCATACCCAAAATATCATCTATCCCTAAAATCTTCTCAATGGATTTAGAGCCAGCCCCCTTTCTCATAGTCGTTACAAAAGTACCATCTATCTCACATACTCTTCAATTATTGAGTCTGGGATGAGACAATGGGTTTAAGTTTCAGTGGTGAAATGAGTTTTAGAACTACAATACAAACTTGATATTGTCTTTCAACAGTTTTAAAGCCCAGAAGAAGCCAATAGCTTGTTAATTAGACAGTAACACATACCCTCAGAGTGATTTTGCCTTGACAATTAACTGCTAAATGTGGCCATGGACTTGATGATGCATTATAATCAGCTCTTAAGAACAAAAAATTACAAAAGCTGCATATTGTTGGGCCAGAAAAAAACTACCAGGGGAGGGGCTATGGTGACTCAAAAATGTCTTGTCTTATCCTGACTAAAGGACATAAATTTGCCCACAGGCAAATCCCCATGGGAAAAAAAACTCTTTATAACAACCTTATAACACTTTATAACAACTGGTTATGTAATATTGGGTTGCAGTCTTTCTTTATTTCATTTGATGGGATTGCTCAAATCCCCAGTTTATGAAGCCTGATTTGAGTTGTGTTACTACCATGGAGCATTCTATCCCATAAAATGAAATGAAGAAAGACTGATATGACAATATCCCCACATTTTCCTCTATAGAGCTACTGAAAGTAGCCTTGGGTGGCCTGTGATATACTAGGCCATAAAAGATGGAAGAGGGGGGGGGGGGGGGTTCTAATATAAAAGACCTTAAGAAAGGCATCCTGAAAAAACCTTCCCTCTTTATGAAAATGAAAGTAACTAATGGGATAAAATTGGTAACAGAGGACAGATGAGTTTTGTATGGGAATAGAATACCAAAGGGCAACTTTAAATGTTTTAGGGCAGTGTTTACTAGATGCTATTTAAGAAACCTTTATGAAATCTCGGGCCTAGAATAAATTACCCTTAATAAAACCCTGTATTGCTGAAAATTATATATTTGCAATCACATTCACAAGGATACAGTAACAGAGATCGATAAATAAAAACCAGAAGAAGGGATATGTGATGGTTGAATAAGCTGGAAACTTTTGCTACATTGAGGTGTCCAGCCATATCTATTCTAAAACAATCGTTTCCATTTTCCACGGATGAATTCTTATTAGAGTATCCCCATACCTCATACTTTAGCCAAAAAGAGAGAAAATTTGGTCGAAAATTTCACAACCAGCCGAGCTTCAACTTAAGGGTGTACTGACATTAGTGTTGCTCAGTAACGACGTCGCTACGCTGGTGGCGTTGAGCGCGCGCATATACATAACACAGAATTCATCATTCACAAGCGTTCCTGAAGTAAAAGAAACAAAAAATATGCGTTTCAAGTTACCCAAGATTGACTTTTAGTTAATCTCAGCCTTTTCGGGTTATGATATTTCCCATATTTTGTAAAAACGAAGATTCAGCGAAGTCAAGACAACCTTTTTAAAGCCAAAGTTTTCAATTTTCACTACCTGCGCGCGCTGCAAACACCGGTTGCAAACGCTCGCGCACGCACTGAAAATCTTATTTCAAAGTAGCGCGCGCTGTATCAGAATTCTAAAATAATTTTTCAATTTCCATCATAACATGGCAGATATCGCTCCTTTGAAGTGTAAATACCACGAAACACTATTGGCGCAGGCCAAATGCCACGCGCGGGCTTTGTTTCACTTCCGGTTCTGCGTTTTCTAAAAAAAGCTTTTTTTGTCGCCAAATTATTTCAAAACGCAATATTCTTTCTGTATTCCTTTTTATTAAAATCTCCTTCATATAGTCAAGCATTGATTTAGCGTTAATCTAACAGAAACCAAAATTATATCAAATAATCTGGATTTCAGGACCTTTGAAAAATCATAAAAATAACAATTACTCAATAATTTCTAAAACGCATGCTTGGCTTAATGCACTCATCCCTCAAGATTTATAAAACTTATTCAATATTTGTTTTCGAGCAATTTTACTTGAAATATTTGCTTTTATATGTATCTATGACGTCACGGGGTAACGTCATCATAATAGTCAGCACACTTTTGTTGGTCAACTTGGCAAATATCAGACCTTATGACTTTCTACAAGGCTTTTATGCTATATTCAATTTTCCTTAGCAACAGATGTCAGTACACCCTTAACAGGAGAGCAAGAGCACGCAAAGACGTATGTAGAGGCGTCCGCCATCTTGTTTTCCGAAAATCGCAAAGCAACATGGGTATTTGGCGGGAAAAAGCACGCGCGCGCGGCTTTTCAGTTCTTTGCCTCTTTTTTTTTTTGCCTGTGATTGCTTTCCTTATTTTTGAGCAGCTAAGTTTTTTTCATGATTCAGTTTAACATTCGTTTCTAGAAACATCATTTGATAAAGCTTTGTCAAGTAGCATAAAATTATTGCAAACAAACTAACAAGTCTATGGCCCGTTTTTCATGATCCGTGAAAGCTGAGATTGGACGTACGTGATTAAGTATTTGACATAGCATACCCCTCCCCCCTCCCCTAATAACATAGCCCCTTACATTTTTCTCGCGTGCGTTGAAGCTTGCATTATGCATGCCTTAAAACAGGGTATTGTCGTTGTTGTCTAGGATATAAGACGGGAATAACACTTAGGTCGTCAAGACGGACAAGGTCTTATCTTTAACCCTAAGCAAAACATAACAAAATCCCAATAAACAGTTCACTGAATTACTTTGAATAGGCTGAACCTCCAAAAGCCTTTCTTTTGTTCTGTAAATAAGAAATGTATTCAGGGCAATTAGCCGAGTAGAACGTTATTGAATTAGTCAACATTCTTATCAATGGGAGGTCTTTGGAGTATGCGAGCAAAATTTGTCTGTTGTTCACTCTTTTGTTAGAATACACTTGAGCTAATCAAATTAAATTAAAAAAACACATGTTTTGCGTCTTTACCATAGGCTAGAAGTCTATTAGAAAGCGAGGAGTTTGTTAAGAAGACAAACCATAATGGCAGATGCCGAGAGCTTCAACCCTGAAATCCAGCAAAAAACAGTACATCAAGTCGAAACCAACCTGCACAATTTGAGCACCAATGAGTCAAAGTTAATCGCTGAATCAAACAGTGATTTTGAGGCAGGGATAGTAGAAGTTTTCGGAGATGCGAGTAAAGATGATAGTGATGATAGTGGATGGGATACGGACTTGGAATGTGATGACGAAATGTCTACATCAGGTCGTCGAAGTTTTGACTTGGCGGGAAAGTCGGCCTATCTGAGAGCTTGCAAAACCCTGAACGTAACACCGATTTCGTCTTTGCTTCAAAACATCGAAAACAAAGAGATATCTTTGGCGCATCACGGCTTAGGCCCGAGGGGAGCAATGGCCCTCGCAAGGGCTCTCGCAAAGAGTACAACTGTTGAAAAACTCGACCTAGAAGAAAACAGACTACAAGAAGAGGGGGCAGAGTCCTTTGCCAAAATGCTGAAAGATAATTGTTATATCACGGAATTAAACCTTGCGGGAAATGCAATGAGCAGTCGAGGGGCTAAAGCGATGGGCGAGATCATTGGTTATAGTAATTATATACGGAAACTAGATCTATCGTTCAACAATTTCATTGATAAGGACGGGGAGGCTCTTTCTAAAGGACTAGCTGCCACATTGACTCTCAAAGAACTTCGTTTGAGCCACAACTCTTTTTCTGAAAGCGGAGGTGAGCTTTTAGCCCCAGGTATTGCAGCTAATTACTCCGTTGAATATCTAGACTTAAGCTGGAACCATTTGAGAATGAAAGGAGCTATTGCTATTTGCAAAGCGATGGGCGAGAACGCATCGATTCGAGTTCTTGATTTGTCGTGGAATGGTTTCGCCGACGATGGAGCCGCCGCAATGGGCAACGCACTACGACATAACAGCACTCTAAAAGAACTCGACCTCAGTCACAACAGGATCACTAAGAAAGGAGCATTTGCGCTATCAAAAGGACTCGCAGTTAATGACGCATTACGAGTTCTGAAAATCGGCTTCAATCCTTTTGAGAGCGATGGCACGATGGCTTTACTCAAAGCGATGAGAAATAATGCCAAGTCAGCGATGGAAGAATTGCACCTGAATAACATAACCGTAGGAAAAGGGGTTATAGAGTTCTTGGACGAATACATGAAGCATAATCCCAATTTCCAAATTACACTCGGTGTGTCTCCAACAGACAGGCGAGAAGCCATGGATGATGACGACAAAAACGGAAAAATAAAATCGAAAAACCAGTTACTGACCATTCTGAAGGAGTATCTAATCGAGAAGCGGTTACGGGCGGTCGATCTTTTTAACTGCTTGGATAAGGACAAGTCAAGATCAGTGAGTCCGGAGGAGTTAATTGAAGGGCTGAAAAGGGCAAGGATTCCGTTGACGGATTCCCAGCTGAAGAGGTTGATCACTTTATTGGACAAAGACGGGGATGGGATGATTGACTACAGCGAGTTTGCTGCCGTCAACATGTAACAATGGAAAATTGCGACTATTAAGACGCGTACAGACTGTTCCAGGGACGAAAAAAAGTACTTTTTGACCCTTCAATGTTGCGACAGGCGCTGTTTGTACGCCCTGTACACATTCCCAGAAATAAGAGACATGGCCGCCACGCATGCGTAATAGTGCACATACAATGTCAAAATGGCTGCCATTTATTATAAGGAAATGTGGGGAGACATCACATTTTATCAAATTTTCTCGTTTCAGAGATTTTGGGCTCACGATGCAGGACTCGGGAAAAATCCCTTGCCATTCGAGTGATACACTTTCCGTTCAAACGATGCCAGAGAAAGCCCTATAATTGTTCCTTGGACATTGCACTTTTGTTCGCTTGAGAGCATACAATCCTCCATACATTCTTTGTAATTTTATTGAAATCGGGCATAAAAGTAGTAGTTTAAAAGGTAGAACTGTTCGCCGCATCACAGGTGCAGGACTCGAAATTGGTAAATCGACTATCCTTCTATCAAATTGGCCAATAAAATGTAGTTATAACTAGTTCAGGAACCATTATTGTTGTCTTTAAGATACAGACTGAAGCAAGGAAAACGGTGCGCTCCGCAAGAACAACTTCTCTCCGTTCGTCCGTTCTCCATTTTGTTTTTAAACGGCCCCACGGCTTTCTGGGATAGACACAGGGGAACCATAAAGCCTTTCTAAAAGACATTTTTTTTAAAATTTGCGCATATATGTTTCCCTACCTCAGCGAGACTGCCGCACTTCCATTATCATTGGACGTCAAATCAGAGATGCCCCTTGCACGTTGAAATACCGCTAATACTACTTTTATTTGGAATTTTAGTCAACCTGATTAAAAACTTCTAGTGTAACAACAAAAGGGAAGCCCCTGTGCTGGCCGGAATCTCGTTTTTATTTGCGATACCGCTGTTATTCCTCGCGGGCCTAGCAAAATGTGAGCCCAGAGAAACCGCTGGCTAATGTCCCTTATTTCTGGGAATGAGGGGTGTAAAGTAGTTATATAATGGTTCTTCTTTTGTCTATCGGTAACCGAGAGAGGCAATGAAGCAGAGAAGCAGCTTTACGTCTTCGATCTAATTGAAGTCGTGTCTTACTAGCTATAAAATTGCCAGACTCGTACCCAGCCGTTACTTGGTTTTGCGCGGACATCCACAGGGACCATGAAGCAGAAATTCCGACTCCTCAAACCGCATGCTAACTAACCTTCTTTGCAGCCGCTCTCTGTGTCGGTCCCAGATCCTCCCCGCTCGAGTGGGGAGGATCTCGGACCGACACAGAGAGCGGCTGCAAAGGAAGACTACATGCTAACCGGCATGCACCGTGCGCTTCTTCAACCTCCCCAAAATGCATCGCGCGACGTCTGGGAAATTGCAAGCACTAGCTTGGATGCTTGCACTGCCGTTCTGTAGAGTTTTGTAGCTTGGAAAAAGCAAAGCTTTTCTGACAGAGACAATAGATGTATGGAGTGCCGACTCTCGACGTCTGATAGAATAAGTTAATCCAGACTCGTACCGTCGCTCAAGTGGGGAAAAGAAAAAGGATATTTAATTTCCGATGTATGTGCGCAAAGTGTTATGGGATGGACATTTTTTTTGGTGATACGCAATGCCGTCTGGAAAGGCTACTGTTCCCCATAACCCTTTGCGCGCCTCGCTACTAATTCATAACGATTAGGTATGAGTTTGTTTCTATTCTTTCATTTGTAAATGGTACCATGACATATTGACGTATATGTAGAGCTTCACGCTTAGAAAAGCACGCGCGAGAAAAAAAAAGCGTAGTCAGAGTATTGTCAAACAATCTTATCACTGTGCCTTATATCGAAAAGGTACAACTACAGCGAACATTGGGTATTCTCAAGGGAGTTCTACATGCGAGGACTTTCCTCTGAAGCCTCCTACGCGGCCACTTTTAGTTCTGGGCTCCCTTTGCGCCCTTACTACACAGGGAACCCGAATGCTGCAGGGAAGCTACTCCCTGTGTTACTTTATTCAAAGCTGCTATGATTATTTCATTCTTAAGTAAAAGAGTTTATCCCGTTGACCCAATATAGCACCTGTTTTTTCCAAGCAAAGTCTAGTCACAATCAGGCTTCCCAACCATGCTCGGCGTCGTTCTTCCCCCGCCAAAACCACATAAGAAAAAAACGCGCTCTCTCTCCAGGAATATTTTATAATTTGATGATGGATAATATATCTGTTCATGTGGATTTTTGTTGAGACTGGACATAATAAAGAAAAATCGTCGAATTTAGAATGAAAAAGCGTAATTTCTTGGTTTTACATTGTTTCTCACGAAAACGTTTTAATGGTATCACTTAGCAACAAATACGAGTTGAATGGCAATAAGAACATTCTTTTTTGTAGAAACTACTACAACGAAAGTTATGTCCAGTGTTCTACTAGGTTATTGGTTCTATCCACTTTTATTTTCTTATTTGCGAATAAAATATCGTGTGTTGTATACAGTTTCTCGGTGTGTTTTATATAATGGTCTTTTAAATACATGGGATAGCAACCTCACTTATTAAGAGAGAAAAAAAAAACAATCGATTATGCAGTGTGTTAAGCAGATGTCTTTCGTATCATCTCCAATGCCTTTATTAAAAATTCACAAATTGAACACCAATTTTGAGGCTATTTACATTTTTTCTTCAAGTGTCAAATATCAATGTCTGTCACTATGACAACGGTTTAGCATTAACTCGAAATGAGTAAAAGGTCAATCTCAAATCTCGCTGTCGTTAGAGTGGTTGTATTTGTTGCTGCCATGGGTTAACGGATGGCAAATAATGAATTCGCTTAGGAAATCGTTGGATTATACAGCTTAGAACAGAAATCCTGACAACATTGGAGCTTTATCTTCAGAATCGTTTAGCTCGTGCTCAACTGTAAAAGTCAAACAGACATCTTTTCTTTTATGAATTTGACTGTTACAACTTGGGACGGATCGGTGGTGAAACAAAGATCCACTTCTCGAGGGAACAAACTCATTTTCACTTTGGGAAACAAAGGGAATAATTAACGAAAAGGTAATGTAACACATATTTCAGTGTCAATGAGTTTTACTTGGTAATTTTGATATTGGACTACTAACGGACTATAATCAGAGCCTTTTTCGTAAACAAACGAAATGTGCGTAACGAGGATAATTCATTTAAAGTTTTTATCGCATGATTCTCTCGTCTTAAACTCTAAATTAAGATTGTCTTTGGTCAGTTAGAGCCTTTGTTCAGTCAAACAAAGCTTTGATTTATACAGGCCTTAATCAATTCAAATCTACAAGTGCCTAGAATATCGTTGTCACGGCATTAATTGTGCTTGACGTTGGCATAGGACCAGTAATAGTAAAATAATTCAACCTTTCGCTCGAAATACAGACTGCTTAACTTCTGTTCGAATTGAGCGAACGCAGCATTGAAAAGAGAAAGGAGAAGAGAGAAAGAGCGCGTAAGTGTTTTCAAAACCTGCTACATGGCAATGACCGTTTCTTGAGCAACTGGGAAGAACGCAAAAGAGCATCAGCGAAGATAAGACAACTCTTTTTTTGTATTAGAATATAATTTTTGTGGAAAAATACAATTGGAATTGTTTATATCAAATACGTGCTGTTCTGTTTATTCATTTCACGGTTTAACGAACTCCATCAACCATTTGTAAGTCTACTATGAAGAAAGGCCGTGGTTGCCATTTGTTCGCCCATGACCTTTGAATATGTTGTTCGTCAACTCGTGGTCGAGTATGACCATAGCAATACTGACAGTATAACAATGTCTAAGGGGCGGAGGGATGAATCCGCAGGTGGCTTATAAGGCCAATTCGTGCAAGAAAACCCCTTCCACAAGTCGGACACCAGTAAGAGGGGGTCATATTGGTAGGTTGGTCAGCTCTAGCCTTGCGTTTTTGGCGTTTGTTTTTGGCTGCGTTGGAGCGTTTATTTTCTGAGTGGATGGCACCTTTGTGAATCAGATTACGCCAAATCGGTCTGTCAGATGCTGCAGTTTCCCACGTTGAAACGTCGATATTGAAGTCTTTCAGATGTGATTTGATGCAGTCTTTATAGCGTTTGCGCTGGCCTCCAACTTTCCTGCTTCCACGGCTTAGTTCACCGTACAACAGGAAATGGACGCTTTCTCATCCGCCTGTGACAACTTTGGCCTCACCATCAGTATCAAGAAGACTGAAGTGATGTATCAGCCCGCCCCAGGAAAACCATATCAGGAACCAAACATCACAGTTAAGGGGCAGCGACTTCAAGATGTAGAAAACTTCACCTACCTCGGCAGCACTCTCTCCCGCAACGCCAACATCGATGCAGAAATCAACAACCGCATCGCGAAGGCAAGCAGTGCCTTTGGGAGATTGAGGAAGTCAGTCTGGGAACGCAGAGGCATCTCACAATGCACCAAGATCAAAGTGTACAGAGCAATCGTCTTAACAACACTTCTCTATGGCTGCGAAACTTGGACCATCTACAGAAGACATGAGAAACTTCTCCAGCAGTTCCATCTCCGCTGTCTCAGAAACATCCTAAATATCCGCTGGCAGGATAGAATCACAAACACTGAGGTTCTGGAGAGAGCAAACCTCCCCAGCGTCATTACCACCATGCGCAAAGCTCAGACACGATGGGCAGGACACGTCTGCCGTATGTCAGACTCCAGAATACCCAAACAGCTGTTTGAATATAGAGTTGTCGTGATCACTCTAGCTGTTTACACTGTTTATAGATCCATTTAACATTGTTTACTTGTTGTCGTGGCTTTGTGACATATTTATGTTAATGTGAATGCGTGGTTTGGGTCTAAGGACTCTTTGCATTTTGGCTGAGCGTTACTGGACGAGAGAAGTCTGGAGGCTCTGGTACCCATTGTAACATATAATTTTATTATCTATTTACACGCGCGTACCCAGGACTAACTGAAGGGGAGTGCGCAGTCACTCAGGTATCAAAGAATAGTATCAGAAACTTATAATAAATTTGACGCCCCTTTAATAATAGTGGGGTGAGGGGTACCCCCTGTGTACGCGCCTCAGTTTCACAGAGCAGAGGTCTACGCTCTCAGCCATCTTCAGCATCATGCATCCGTTATAATCATAGTGTCTTATTGATAGTGCAGTTTCTTCTGTCTTTTAGGAGCTACAATTTAATTACCGCTGGTTCTTTACGATTTAAACGAGTACAACAACAAGCTTTACGACAGCGGAAAAAGTTCGCGTGTCCAGTCCTGGTTGTCGTTTGCGTGTCACGTTAACAACTTTTCTTTTAGCCTCTGGCCTAATCTGCAATCAATGGATGCCATAGGTTTGCAGTCTTCTTTTTTATAGATTCCCGTAGCAATGGCAGGAGTAGCACCCACTTGTGACCGGAATGCGACCATCGAGCGAGTTGACAAGACACTCCGAGTCTTGACGGCAGGGGGACTGAGGGGCCATCTCGGACGGCAGTCCGGTGTGACCAGTGCGCAAGCCCTGTTATCGGACGGAAGTGATAGTGATGAAGAAGAGTGGGATACCGACTTAGAGGGAGATGAGGTGGGTGGTGACGTGAACGACAACACACGGCTAGAGGTATAAGCAGTTTCCCACTATTTTGATTGAGGCTGATAACTTTTCTGTTCTCCCCTCCCCCCTCCCACCCCCCATCTCCCCTATAGAGAAATGCTTCCTTTGTTCCACCAGATCCTTTGGCTTTGCTGCAACCTCCAGCACCATCTCATTAGATAGAAGAAAATCACAATAAAATTTATAGCTCTTCTCTCCCGTCTTGTAGCAGTCAAACTCTCTCCCCTTATTTCATCACACACATTTTCATATTCGAACTGTTAAAAATTAATTAAACATGTTTATTTATCTTTATTTTTTTTAAGCAACCCAAGTCTACCTACGACCCGACAGGGAGAACGCTCTACTTACGAGCCTGCAATAAACTGGGTATCGTACCAGCGTCCTATTTCGTGCGTCACATGACCAATCCAGAGATGACCATGATGCACCACGGTCTGGGTCCCGTTGGTGTTCAAGCCATCTCATTGGCTCTGCTTTACAATACAACAATAACAGTTCTCAACATCCGGGACAACGGGATTGGCGAAGAGGGCGGCGAGATCATTGCGAAGCTTCTTAGGGAAAATTACTATATAACCGAACTGGATATATCAGAAAATCAGGTCGGAGCGAGGGGAACGCTGGAAATCGCGGAGACATTGAAAATGAATAATACTTTAACGAAACTTGGTATGGCGGGTAACGATCTGAGTGACAAGGAGGCGGCGCTTTTGTGTAGTGCATTATTGGTGAATAGCACAGTGACGCGTATTGACCTGAGCGGGAATAAGTTTTCTAACAAGGCTTGTGAGTATATTGGAGCCCTTTTAGACGAGAGTTACTCTCTTGAGTATTTGGATCTCAGTTGGAATCACATCCAAGTCAAAGGCGCGCAGCGGATCGCCAAGGGCCTCGAAGGGAACATGAAGTTAAAGACTCTGAAGTTAGCGTGGAATGGAGTCGCTACGGACGGTGCCATAGCGTTGGCGAAATCGCTCGAGGGAAACACGACCCTTGTAGAACTAGACTTGAGTAGTAACCGGGTTGGCGATGAGGGTGCAATCGCATTTGCACGTACGCTAAAAAACAATTCGTCACTAGAATCCCTCTACGCGGCGAAAAATAATATCACCGAAAATGGTGCATGTTCACTTTTGAACGCAGTCATGCAGAGCTCGGGTTCCACGATGATCAAGATCGATCTCACGGGGGCCATCCTCAAAGACGACTTCCATTCCCTCATGGACGAGCTAAAAATAGTAAAACCGGACATGGTCGTTGTTACGGACATTTGTCCAGAGCCGCGGTCGCGCGCGGACACGCCTGACCCGAGTACGTTGTTGAGGAATTACCTGGCCAGGGAACACGTGCGAGTGGTGGATCTCTTTCGTCGCCTGGACAAGGACCAGAGCATGCAGGTCAGCGTGAGGGAATTCGTGGAAGGGTTGAGGAAATCGGATGTTGGATTGACAGCGTTTGAAGTTGAGAAGATCATAGAGTCCCTTGATGTGGATGATGATGGAGAGATTGATTACAGCGAGTTCGTGTCTATTCAGGGAATGTGGAAAAGCCCGGAATCGAAGGGGGCACGAAGTAGGCGTGCGTCCAGAAAAATTTGAACAGACCAATGAGGCTATTTGCGCGAAGAATGCCTTAATTCGGGGATTACCGATATTTTACTCAGAGGCTTCTACGACTACTAGACTACTAACTGGAAGGGAACGCGGAAATGAAAGAAAAAAAAAAACACACAGAAAGATTTCGATAATAAACTATCAGATGCAACAAATTAGAGTATACTTTTAAAGCATTATATGGCTGTATAATCTAATAAAGATGTAAACATTTTTATCATGAGCAGCCAGGGATCATATTAAAACAAAGATGCAAATATTGCCTTTATGAAAGAATTATTTATTTTGTACTCATATTAGGATATGCAAAGCCGCTGAGAATTACATGTTGTACAGTGGTTTGCACCGTTGATTTTGGACAGCGGTAAGCACCATGTATTTGCGGCCAGCGGTAAGCACCATGTATTGTTGCCAGCGGTCAACGCCGTGTTTTGTGGCCAGTGATGGCCAGGGAAGAGTTCTAAAATGCTACAAACAGCGGTTCACCGTGCTACGACGTTTTCACGTCATAGATGGTGGAAGGCAGTAGAGGTATTTATCATCTTGTCATGTACGGGTTCCTTTTCATGATCCATTCGACTGTTTCAAGCAGCATAGTCATCGTGTAGTGCCTTCAATAGAGATTCACCTTGAGTAACTTCACCACCATAGTATTATCATCATGCATTTCATAATCATCATCATAATCCTATATACCGTAAGTATATCATCATCATTTTCATATTCTACAACACTTGATGAGCGTAATCTCGATATCTGATTGGTTGTTAGCTATAGTAAATTAGGAGATACCACGGGATTTGTAATCATTCACTCAATCCTCAATTTCGCAATCATCATAATGCTATACCCCTCCCCCTCCCCCTAGATATACCAATAATTTCAGAAGGTCTGAAAAACATAAAATAGGCCAAATACATCTTTAAAATCCTCGGTCTCTTTGAATGTCATACATTTACTGTACTTCGAAGTACGTTGTATTGACGGGCGTCGCCCCAAATTGTTATCTTGAGAGGGTGAAGCGGATCCCTTTCGCCGCCACTTTACTACAAGGGTGATGAATGCGTTACCTAGCGATGTTCCTAAAAGTCTTAATCTTCTCAGCAAAGTCGTCTACTGTTGAAGTGTGAGTGAAACAAGGGTGATGAATGCGTTACCTAGCGATGTTCCTAAAAGTCTTCATCTTCTCAGCAAAGTCGTCCACTGATGAAGTGTGAGTGAAATTCCCCGCGCACTTACAATACCGAGACATGTTACTGTCTTTTATCTGGAATAGAAAGATGACTTTGTTACTTTACTAATATTTGGGTATAAAAACGGCTATCCATAAGGAGCACATTGTGAACTGTTTCTAACAAGATAGCCTGTCTCTTTTCATCGTGAGCTATTAAAGCTTTTTCAATTAAGATTTCAAAAGTTATGGTGGTTTCCCAATATACGTGTGGTATCCCAATAGGCATCTTGCAATAAGAAGTCACGTGCGTTTGAGTGGCAAATTCAAGCCACAAAGCCGTAGCATGGCACATAAGTCACACCCCTACTGATCATTTCCTTATAATTTTTACAACAAATATTGGGGGGGGGGGGGGGCACATGCCCCCAGTAATGCTCCACTCCCGGCCCTGAGCCAGAATAACAACAGAAATGGTCGCGCCTGTCACAACAGACAAATAAGCCCTCTGGCCGATTTGTAACCGCTTGTTGCTTTTTTGCTGTTGCTATTTTGCCACCCAAAAAGTTTCGTGATTTCTAAGTGCAAGTCGCAATTTTACCCAACAGCAACTGAGATAACATTGGGTAAGCGGCTAACCAAAAAAATAATCGAACCCATCGGGGCATTGGTAATTACCCCTTTGCATTTGACACACTTAAGGTCCTGTAGCACATATCCCATTGATCGCTTCTGCACGGCAGAGATCAGTTGGTGCTCGATGGCCTCCATGTTGTACTCGTTCAGACAGTTAGGACATTGACAGGACGCCCTAGGGAACGGAAAGAACACCAATAAAGCAAACACTTCTTCAAGGGAGCTCGGGGGGCTTTGGTGACCAGGATCGTTTCGGGAAGCTCGCATCTTGAGAGAGCATTGATATGCCAGTGGCACTGGCTTTGCTTCTCAAGCCAGAGCTCTCGAATCCATGGTCAGGTCAATTAACCTTTTTTTTTTCAGAGGTGCATATGTCTGGCTCCCTACAGTGAAGACTGTGAATCTTCGTCTTTTCGAATAAGGACCTTTAAGTAAAGATCGCGTTTCTTAGCCCACTTTGTCCCTGTAAAGGTGGACGTAGGCAAGGACGCGGCCTATAGGCACCGTATAAAGTGACACGTGCTTACACACTACGATCTTACATTCATAATAAGTGATGCGGTTAGTTCACAGAGGCTCACTACTTAAGTAGAGGAAACGAAAGGGCAATTATGATGCACGCATGAACCGGACGGAGAAGCATAGAGAATGTCATGTACTTACGGCTTGTTCCCTTCAGCGGGCACTATACATGGGTCACGGCACAAGTCCAGATCTCGGCACGCATTACAGTATTCACAAATAACCTGTAATAAACAAAGGATTCAAATCTTGCAGATATGTTACGTTTAGACACTGAGCAAATGAAAGTCAGAGGCGATTACTGCGCATCCACCAATCAAGTTTTTGATTTGTAATGGGGCATATTTTGTACTCTCTAATTGGTCAACTTATTGCTGTGAGATTGCGTGATTAGAAGCCATCAAATGGAAACAGTTGAAGGCTTTTGATTGACAGAAGTAAAAATGTATTTTGTCGCTCGATTTCAGGAGCGTGAACCTGCCTGCCTGCCTGAGTTGTGCTAACCTCAGGTAGGACAAAGGAGAGACAGGGGTCCTTAAATGTCGCTTCTTGTGAGAATTCTCCGATGCCGATGAGCTTGAGGAGATCACGACGAAGTTTGTTGACTTGGTGATGAGTGTTGCTATCAAGAGCCAGGACCTTGAATAAAGCAAAAAGGTGTGTAATAGAAAAATCAATGGCCGCAATACAGATTCGTATGGGTATATGGTTTTGGGGACATTAATAGTCTTCTCATCAATACACTAGGTGCCAGATACTTCCCTACAAAATAACCTACATATATGTAAGGTTGTGTAGTAGGAACACCCTGCCATATACCCTACCCTTTTTATACGAATTGGTGTACAATAGGAGCATCAATGGCCTATTTAAGAACAAATTACACCCTGGCAAAGATACGCGTACCTTACAGACGTAGTTGACGAACTCTAGGGCGGGGTTGTTGAGGGGTAGATGCGAGCCTGGAAGGATTGGAAACTCGGAGCTCGGATCCTTGTTTGATGACCTGTCGCCCGACAGGGTATGCTGGATTTTCTGGGTGATGCTGTTTCCATAAATCAAACGGGTTAAAGAAACGGAAACATGCGCATGTAATGCAGCATATTGAAGCTTTCCATTATCCCAGCTCAGCTATATATGCACTTTCAATGGAACTAAACCTAAAAAGCTGCCATTAAGGACATCGACAATAATACATTCAGCGTAGGCATATGCTTCGTCGTACCATAGCAGGAAACCTCAGGGAAACTATTGCTTTTTATAGACGCGTACAACATACCATTTCAACCCTGTGATGATTATTTGCCTGTATCATAATTAAATAAACTATGTCTGTATGTACCTAAAATACATACGTGGCCTTTCTCAAGATTTCAGTAACTCTTTCAGGTGTATCAAGACGCTTTAATCTCTCTCTACGACCCGCCAACTTACGAGAAAAGTTGCTGAGTCATTTCTCCTTGGATCCGCTCCTGCGCAAAGTTCACGTGACCAGGCGTGGTGGAGCTCTCCTTGGCGCGCTGTGATTGGCTACTTCCCCCGCGACGCCTGATGGGAGTAGTTCCAGGCTCTATGATGCGCCTCTCCTCTATTGCGTGCTTGTACATGGCGTGGATGTGCCCAGCTATTACAATCTACGACACAGGGTGACCATAATGACCACGGGCGACAGGACAGCTTAATGCTGGTTACATAACTTATGTTTTGTTGCATGAACAACGGGTCAAAGAGACGCGTACGACTGCTACGCTCGCCAGGTTAAGCTGCAATAACTAAGACAAAACTTAACCACTATCAAACAACACACAAAGACGACTAAACTTTTCTATAGCCCGTGTAATGACCGCCCAGAAGCATGCCGATCACACCACAATTTTACCCTTACAATATATATAGTCACAAAAGGCATTCATTTCTCAAGCGAGTAACTGAGACAGGTTCAATCAACTATCGATATTACAAAAAAGCTAATCATTATGCCACCATTTTAAGTTTCCACTTTCCGAGTCACACAAAGGATACACACGAGTCCATCGGCTAATTCAAGTTGGTAACTGGGGATACTTTCCTTCAAATTTCGTTAATAAAGTATCGGACTTTAATCGTGGGTTATCATTTAGAGCTTTCTTTGCAAAGATACCGTTTTAGTTGCAGAACAATAATGACGGAGAGATCGAGCAGCCTCCCTTGAGTTTTAGACAAGTGCGTTCCAGTATATACAGATATAAAGCTGTAGTTTAACTAGTCATGTGTAACGAGGAACCGGGGGAAGGTATCCGATCATATTCCCTGTGGAACATCCAGAGGCTGTACCAACTGAGCTACAATGGATTGAGACAAGATTATGGTAAATGCCCTACAGCTCCTATGCCTTGCTGTGATGTCGAAACTAACGGTAATAACGACTATGAAGTTAGCATGAAAAGGTTGTACCTGGAAAAAGTTCTGACAGGAGGCACCGGTTGGGAGATATTTCACAATGTTCCAGTTCATCTCGATCTGGGGCTGCAGATTAAACACAACGATTAAGACACAAAGTATTGCATACATTGACAACTGCAGGTAGAAGGTAAAATACAAGCGGCTGATTTGTATGTAATTACAATGGCGAACCATCTGGGGTCTTACTTTGATACCCACACTAATCAGACGCGAATATGTCATCCTTATAAAATAAATAACATTATTTGAATTCTTCTCGTTTTTGTGCAAATGCACATTATACAGACTGAAGACCGACATCAAACATTATAAATGTATCCAAGCAATCACGGATATGGATCATGTATCGTGATGAATGTGTCCTTCATCCCGGGTGAAGGCTATCTGTTAGCACGAGACAACGCTCGAGTGAATAACACAAGATACCTAACTCACCATCCTCGTTATTATTATCGGGCGTGCAAGGTAACACGTCATCTTGAGTAAATAACACAGGATACCTAGCTCACCATCCTCGATATTATTCTCGGGCGTGCAAGGTAACACGTCGTCTTGAGTGAATAACACATGATACCAACCTCACCATCCTCGTTATTATTCTCGGGCGTGCAAGGTAACACGTCATCTTTAGGAATAACACATGATACCTACCTCACCATCCTCGTTATTATTCTCGGGCGTGCAAGGTAACACGTCATCTTTAGAAATAACACATGATACCTACCTCACCATCCTCGTTATTATTCTCGGGCGTGCAAGGTAACACGTCATCTTCGTCATCTTCAGTCTCACCATTCGTGTCCTCGTCACTCGGCAGTTTGCCACGGACACCACCATGGTTCGCCTGTTAACGAGGTAAACAATTTGATGTTGCTATTTTGTATGATGATGCTAAACAGTAGAAGAACAATAGCAGCCTTCGCTCCTGCTTCTTTTGTTGTTGTTACTGTATCGCTGATTCTGTTATTGTTGCTGTGCCGTTGTTGGTTTTATTGGTTCTAGATGAACGAAATATTGGTAACGTTCCTCTCGACATTGTATAGACAGCCTTGAGCCTTGCTTAACAACTGCTAACAAAACTTGTCGAGATGACCACATCCTTAACACCTTTAACTGCCACTTTTCTAATATAAACAGTTTATATATGACCTTGTTGGTACTTCTGGTGCGATAAAAGTGGGTTGTCAATGCTGTGGAACATATCCTTCCTTATGGAGACAAGCCACCAAACATTTTACCCTCTGTCCAACAAACCTTTGATCTACAACCCCACCTTATCAAGCCACATAAGGTACTCCCAACAAGAGGTCGGCGTGATGTCAATGCTGTGGAAAAGATCCTTGGATTGGATGCTCTTCAGGATAAAATCAACGTACGCCAGCGCATCAGATACACTGTGGGATGGAAATTGTGCAGGATATGTTAGATGGCTTGCTGGTCACATACCGACTGCTACCTATTCTTACGATAGGCAATCTGTTAATTACTAGTTCTAAAGGCAAATAACTCCCTTACTTATACAAGTACAAAGAAATGCAAAAACACTATTAACATCAAAACGTTAGTTCGGGTTTTTTTGGAGGAAGCAAATAAAATACTCATGCCTGCCTTTGGCTCATATTTGACCTCATGGTATTTAGC
This sequence comes from Nematostella vectensis, assembly GCF_932526225.1. NCBI lineage: Eukaryota > Metazoa > Cnidaria > Anthozoa > Actiniaria > Edwardsiidae > Nematostella > Nematostella vectensis. The sequence continues at coordinate 11,017,465 of NC_064042.1, read as the reverse complement.
AACGGCCCGCACTGTCAAGCAATGTGGCGCTGTTTGAACAGTATGTTACAAGATGCTGTGAGGTGTGTTTGATGATAATAAACTTTAAGTTAACCTATAAAGGTTACGCTAGCAATGGGGCCTGCTAAATGCTAGTTTGCTAAATAATAGAATTCAAGGAGAGATGGAACAAGCATCGTCCTACCTCCGTTTCTTGGTGGAAATGATTATTTTACTGAAGCTTGCGAAGATAATGGTCGATCCGAGGCGTTTGAATTCTCCGACAAGCTACAGAAAGGAACATAACTTTAGAAAGGGAGTTTTATTCATAATGGATGAGTAAACTCCTCAATACAGACGTCAGTTTATAATTTCCAGGGGATAACAGAAATGAAACAGCAAAGAATAGCCGTGCTTTTTACTTCATTATCTTTCATTATATCTGTTGGAGGGATTGTAATTTCCTGGGTTAAATCCCAGGGAATCATTTCTAAGCATAATCATAGCCTGACCTGAAGGAACAGTTTCTTGATCATCCTTTGAACCATTCGACACAAGGCAGGGTCGTACAGCATTGCAGATGGCGAAGACAACCACCTATGACAATTCGAGAATTAGATTGAAGTTTAAATATAAATTCTGTGCTACGCAAATTGTAAGGTTTTAAGCTTAGATATCATTTATTGAAAGCACAATTGGCAGAACGCTGTTTTATTAATTCTTTTTTCTTTGCAACTAACCTCGTCGCTTTATGATTATTGAATCAGACAGTGAGTAAAGACATTTTTTTCTTTTGTTGACTTTATTAACTTTTTGCAAATCAAAGTCTTCATGAAGACTTTATATTAAGGTATTTTTGTTGTTGTTGTTGTAACTATACTTTTCAGCTCAATAAACTGAATTTGCTACAAGTATGTAGTCGATTGACATTCTTTCCCGCGTTATTTTACCTTGATTCCTTCGCTCGGACAACCTCGTCATGGTTTTATAATGTGCTCGCAAAACTTTCAATTATGTATTTACAATGAAAATTCTCGTTATACGATTAATAAAAAGCTCGAAGACTCGCTCGTTCGTGTTTAACCACAAGCCACTCGTGAATGAAATCCCGTACATCGCACTTTCTATGAAGTAAACTATATATATATATATATATATATATATATATATATATATATATATATATATATATATATAGGTCATATCGGTATCGCCGGAATTGTATTTTGATCCTGTATTTAACGTTGCGTCTGTATTTGTAATATCGGTGTTCTTAAAGCAAGATTTAACCGTTGCTAGAGAGCTTTGTGGGTTTTTCTGTCCATAGTACCAAGCTGTCGTTATATCAGTGTACCGTAAGGCAATAGTGGGCTGTACCTGTAGAAGTGCATCAGCTGGGCATCGGCGTACTGGTTCTGGTATGCTGAGACCTCGTGAAGCCAACTGTGGACCATGCCCTTCAGAATCCTGATAACAAATCAGACAGCATCAGAAACAACGCGAAGCGCCGCGTGAGTAGGGCCCCATACCTAAGAAAAAGTGGTATATAAAACAAATACGGTAACAAATATTGGTAACACATCGACTCGAGTTTTCGTGACGCGATTTCCGTCCGTCCGTCCCTTAAAAGCATCGTATGACAACCAAACTTGGCAGGTGTTGCTGACGTCATCAAAAAAAAAAAAAACCATTTATATTTCACGAAGGAAACATCGTATGGTAACCAAACTCGGTAGGTTTCATGTAGGTGTCAAGGGGGATGCAACAATATCGTCACGTGTTGTGTGACGTCATCGATGACGTCACTTAAAGCGAAAAAAAAAACCTTATTCAAAGCAAAAACATTCATATCTCTTGTAAGAAACATTGTTTCACAACCAAACTCGGTAGGTGTCATGTTGAAGTCAAGGAGGTTGCTCCAAGATGGTCACGTCATTGTGACGTCATTAATGAAGTCACTAAAAGCAAAATATAGTGACGTCATCAAAATGAAAAAAAACACATTCATATCTCGTGAAAGAAACATTGTATAACAACCAAACTTGGTAGGTGTCATGTATGTGTCAAGGGCGATACCAAGTTATGGTCACATGATGCGTGACGTCATCGATGACGTCAAAAAAACTTTCTCGATGTCATATCTATATTCATATCTCCTAAACGAAACACCATATGCCAACCAAACTTGGTATGTGTCATGAAGGTGTCAAGGCGGTGCACCAATATAGACACGTGATTGTGACGTCATCAATGACGTCACTAGAAGCAAAAATATGCTGACGTCATCAAATAAAAAAATATTAATATTTCATTAAAGAAACATCGTGTGTCAACAAAATTCGGTAGGTGTGATGTTTGTTTCAAGTGGGGTGCAATTAGATGGTCAGGTGACGTCATCGATGACGTCAATTAATTAAAACAGCCCTAACGCCGAAAAATCGTATGACAACTAAACTTGTTATGTGTCATGTAGATGTGAGGGGGTACAACAAGTTGGTCGCGTGATCTGTGAAATCGTTGACGTCGTCAAAAACGGAATATATAACAATATTTAATATTTTTTTTAAATTATTAAGCGAAAACAAGCAAAGATTTTGTCGTTTGGAGCCCCACTTTTAGGCAATGCCTAAATCTATATATTATTATGTAAAGTGGAGCCCCGGCTAACACACTAGCTAGAATAATTCCAATCCCCCTGGCCCTTCACTTGAACTAAGTTTATTTGTTTAATTAAAATATACTCATAACTCCGCTAGCTTGAACTAATTTTCCTTATCTTTTCCTCACTGCGAGGAAAGGGTAAACTGACTTAGATTATTGATCCAGCTTAGTTATCGCTTTTCACATTTTTAGAATTGAAACACAACTTTTCTTGGAATTGTGTGTTTCTCTTTTTGTATAAAAATAGACAAAGGCAATTCCCTGCTCCTCTTCCACGCATATTCTTTGGGCAAAATTCCCCTCAACACACAAACCCAAATTATTCATGTAAAGCATTATGTTGTTACAATAATGTCGAGCAGCGTTCATAACATTCACCAACCTAAAAGCTGTTGAGCAAAGTGCAGCTTCATCATAGGTAGTTAGTGATGTTGCGGTATTAGATCCTCCTTGTACAAGCTCTTCCAGAGAAGCCTGAGAAAAACCAAGGTGGAAACAACAAGCATCGGTAACATGTCAAAGTCCAAGGTGGAAAAAAAACCGTGCCAAAGGACCATGTGGGGATGTGCGGTACAATAAGATCAAAGAAACTCTTATTATCACCAACAGCATGCTATATTACCAAGGCGTGTTTAGATGTTGTACTAACCACATGCAGTTTGCTATACCAACAATTTTAAAAGAATATCTAACATTTGACTTGGATAACTGCATTTATGTACATTAAGGCACAGCGTATGACAATTTAGCATATCCTGAAATCCCCTGAAAATAGCGCGTGTTCTCTGGTTCTACATGTAGAAATGCCGGGTGGTGCTGCGAAGTAAGTAGTCCGCCTTAATATCCTTTGTTTTTCGTCCAGTCAAGCTTGGCTTTGCCAGCAATGTTGGCGCTATTTGATCGCGGCTTTACCCACCTGAGGAAGATTGTCAAAGCTGATGCCAGTACCGGCGCCGCCCTCAAAGTCATTGATGTGTGCTGACTGTAAGATGCAAGAAAAAAAAAGAGATTTATGTTAGAGGGCAAGAGTGTGAGTCAAAATAGAAGACAAAAAAGGAAACCAACAGCGGAGAAAATGTCTGGAGCCATTATAGTGGATTAAGCACCCTAAGCTCAATGTTGCCTGTGAGCGAGCAAATTGTCTCTCGAGAGACTTAGGGACTTCACGGAGGTAAAGGTATGGCCCAGGCCAAGGCAATTATTTTTCAAAGATTGTAAGAAGAAAGACAATTGATTTGTTACCTTGAGGTATTTTCAAGTTACTGGCAGATGTAATAATTTGCATGGATCTGCCTACCTGTAGTATGGTGTTGACTGCAAGGCCATCGATGGATAGTTCCACGCAGACTGTTGGGTAGCATCCTGAGCTGTTAAACTCTACGGACTCCACCTCATCTGTCATCAGACCAAGCCTGTAGACAAAACCAACATTTTACCTAAGTCCAGCCTTGTTGATACAATTCAGATAATCTTTCAACTTCTTTACTTACTTTATTTACGCAAGCTATCTTCGCTACAGGAACGATGCAAATGGGCCCAGCATTGCATGGTCAGTGTGCAAACAGCGCCAGCAAAAGAGATGCTGGCGAAGAGCTGGCTAAAATTTTGAACTCAATCAAATTGCCATCTCCTCCCAACACGGTGTTCAAACTGCGCCCAAATCGCTGGGCCAGCGTCTCGCAAGCAACGCTGGTGCAGTTTGCAAAGGGCTTAATATATATATTATATTATTACTGCCCTTTAACCACGTCGGTCTGATCAGTCCCTTATTCCGATTGAATTCGCTCCTTTATGATAATCATTGGCGTCTCTAAACCCCCGTCTGGTCTCCTCTTATTCCATTCCATTGCTTACCTATTGTCATCGTCCTCTTTGCCGCCCAAGTCTGGTCGGTCCGTTGGAGACATCCATAAAATGTGATTATGTTTCTGCAGGTGACGTGCGAAGAACAGGTCAGCGGCAAAAAGTGTGGGGTCAGTGCTGACGTTACCGATGGGTACGTGGAAGTAACGCGCATGCTCCAACTGAGCCTGCAATCGGAAATACTCAGAAAGTCAGATGAAATAAAAATACTTACTAGGCGCAATAATGTAACCGTTAAAATATGGAGAATCATTTAGAGAGCTAACAAATGAGATAATTTAATGCCAAAGTCTTCGATTTGACTCAATACCAAAGGTCTCTAATAGTAAAACGGTTATAACATTTGTTAGCAAATCAAGATTCGCGAAAGGAAATATAAACTGAGAAGCATTCCATAAACCAACCATTGTGGAAAACAGCGGTTCTCGCACTTTAAATGTTTTCATAGCTTTGTTGGTGCACATCATACTGTAAGTTTATGATGTTGACATTGTTTCTATAAAACACAAAGCGTATTATTTAGCCGCATATCGGATTGATATGTTGTATAAGTGCTGCACCTGGACGTAGATGTCAACCTCGAGGTAGTGTCGGATCATGCGTCGGGAGGCGTGCCTCTGCCAGTCCAGCACGTTATACTGCGCATCACTGTAGAAACAAAGAAACGCAAAGCAGACCCTTGTAAGTTTAGACAAAAAAGAGAATTATCATATCAAGAATATATTTCAAGTGAAAGGAACGTCAAAGAGAAAATTAAAATAAGAGAGCAAGCAATTTTGGACATACAAGTTATATCGCGACCTGTAAAACCGTAAAAAAACGTTTACTTTCTTCTTAGGAATTACAACAACAACAAAAATATTACATTTGCACACATAAATTAAGTTTCACATGGTTTTTTTTTCATATACAAATAAATGACATTTTATTACTTTTAGGAAAAAGACTGTTTGTTAATAAGGACCTTCTTGGTCTGGCTCGTCGTTACTCTCGGCAACAGAAAAGGATTTCCGAGCAGCAAATTGAAAAATACATTCTTTTTGGATCCGCGTTAATTGAGTTTACCTGGATCCGTATCCAGGTATGCTCAAATTCTCGTTTATTTCACTTGTTTTGACAGTAGTTGTCCAATAATTCGCGTGCATTATATAGATGTTAATATCTACCAGCGTTGGTTTTTCTATTATAAGGTAGCTAAAGGATTTTAATCCATGTATTTAAAATATGCAGCAGTTTTTCAAGCTAACTCTTGTAGGTTCCAGAACTCGCCTGTTTTTAAACATAAATGAAGATTGTATGGTGGCCTTTGGGAAAAGGCTTTGTTTGCAAAAATGAAAGTTTATTAAATTTTACAACATGGAGCTTTTGATAAATGACTTTTTTTAAACAAAAGGAGACGAGGCAGAAAAAAACGACACCTAAAAGAGGGTAAGAAGGAATAAAATCTAAATAAACGAAATAAATTTTAAGTACAAAAAGGTGGGAAACATCACTCAAATGCAATAGAAGAGAAGCGATGAACAATTACAGGTAATCAAAATCGATAACAAATTTGGAGTCACAGATAGATTAGTAAAAGGGACGTTATAGTGTATTTACGTGGTACCTTGATATTAATTAATTATAGTAATTCTGTATTTTTTCTATCACAGAGCAAACATTGTACAACAGAATTAATGTATAAGTAATGACAGTTCACTAATTGCAATTCGACAACATTGAAAAATAATTAAATATATGCCATTTGTAATGTAGGTTTGAAGTATCAGGTCAACCTTATGATTTGGTCAGCGAAAAAAAAAAACCGTAAGGGATACACCGAATAGGAAAAAGTGACCTTGGGATGTTGATATATTCTAACAAAACTATGGACAACATATCATAGTGTGCCAAGGCGAGTGAATCGGAAAGTGTCGCAATACAAGCCGTACTAGGCCTCGAAAGGGTGTGCATCGTCATCGCCAACTCTCTGGCGTTGATGATTTTCCTGGTCAAGAAGTTGCGCCTGAAGAAGTCCAAGTACCTTCTCGTAAACCTAACAGTGGCTGACATGATGTTGGGTGTCGCGGGATTGGTCTACATGGCAGTATTGCCTAACGACAGACCGCCACAAAACGAATGGGAAAGAGTGCCTGCAACTTTGGGAAACTTGTTCCTTACTCATTCCATGATGTCCTTGTGCGTTATCGCAATGGAAAGAGTGGTTGCTGTCATATTTCCTTTTCGACATAGACAAGCGGAGAACAAGCACTACTTCGCAGCGATCGCCGCCACATGGCTCGTATCTATTGCTTCTTCTGCGTTCATATATGTATTTTCACTTAAAAAACCTTCTGTCCCGGGAATCATAAACCTCGTTTGTTTTTCAGTAGAGATTGGATTGATAATGATTTCGTACCTTGTTATATGGATCAAAAGGGTTTTCTTCAATCCGATGAGCGACACAAGTGAGAACAGAAACGAAAACCAAAGACTGTCGATGACGCTTGTTATTCTAATCGCGACTTCACTTGTAACATGGCTCCCCTCAACAATTCTGAATTTATTCTTTAAGAGGAAAGGATGCTTGCAAACGAAAACAGCTTATGTAGCTGTTTACTTATCATACTTTTTAGTACTCAGCAACTCGTTTTTAAACGTTCTGGTTTATTATCTGAGAATGCCAGAGTTTCAAAAAGCACTGAAAGAGTTGTTTTGTAGGGGAACACCACAAGAATGTGTGAATTGTCGGCACCAAGTACATCAAGTAGAACCAGCTGTGATATCACTAAGAACACTTTCTTACGTTAATGAAATAGCCCAGGCTAAGGATTAAAAAGTGCAAACACGTCCACCTTTTTTACTAAACGTTAATAAAAGTAATATTTATTAATCTCTTTCTTGATTTGTCATTGTTGGGATGGTCATACGGTTAAGGATGTAAAATTGACTCCATTATAATAGTTCCCCTTGTCGCCTTTTAGAAAATCATATCGCCTTTATATAAAATAAGGGAATCTCGATACAACTGAGCTGAGCTAGAATGTAGTATTGCAAAGCTGAAGTTTAATATATCGTCTGTTTTAATATATCGTTTGTCTTTACTACATTAATTAATTTACAATCTTATTTACTTATTTGTACCATAAAGCAAATCAAATTAATTTGACTAAGTCTCTATGAATGGTAAAATTAAATACGGTTTTAGTTAAGCTAAGGCTTGATTACTTTATAATTCTTTCATAACACATTAATTGTTCATTTTAAAACGTGTTCCTACTGCGCTTTTGCTCAAGAAATGATTTGCGATATTGAGGTTTGGAAGGAAAAATAGGGAAAAACTTTTTGCCTTGTTTATGCCATACAAATTTTAAAAGCACATATTAATCAAATAAAAAGAAATATATATTAAAAAAAGACCGTGATTTTATCTGGGATGGACCTATGCCAAAATTAGTATTCTTTTCCAAAACACGGGAAAATTCCACACTCCTTACTCCTATACTAATAATTGGATAATGGCATTTAAAGGTACCAAGCAAAAGATCTCTTCACAAATGTAAACTAATCAAAAAGAAAATACGTATTCAAGTCCCAAGTAAAAAATAAGTAACAATAATGGAAACGTTCGACTTCCCAAGTTATCAGAGGTAGCAGAAGTGGGGCATGTCTCCAGGTGACGTTTTTTTTAAAAATAGATGTCCATGTCCATCTAGCGCACATGGTTAAAAAAAGAGAACGCCGAGTATCTCAACTGACATGATACCATCAAGTTGACCAGTTCAACATAGCATTATCCCCACAATGACTAATGGCTAGGAAGTGGGGGAGGTGGGGGAGGTGCCAAGGGATCACCGAAGTGATACAGAACTTTCCCCGTATTGTGTACAAGTTTTTGGTTAAAAGCGGGTATTCGTACCATGGCACCTGGGGAGAAGGGGGACATAAAAGGGGAATAATGGTTGTGATACGGGTAGAGGTAGGTGGCAGGGGTGAGGGCGGGAGGGTCATTGTGGGGATAATGCTATGTTGAGTGGAGATGGACTATAAGGAGTGTACGGGATAGTGATGCATTCGTACCATCTCATGCTAGCTCAAGTTGACCAGTTTCACATCCTTTCTCACCTGTCACTGTAAGGCAGGGGCACGAGGGGGAAGTCACCCAACACAGGCACAGACGACGTCAAATGACTCAGATCTAATAACAAACTCAAATTACAACCTGGTCAAAAACTTCACAAACCATAGAGGTTTCAAATCATAGAGGCACTGTGGCTTGCAGCTTAGCAAACATGATTATCCTTACCCCATGCAGACTGCACGAGCACCATGGTGGGCCCTCTCTTCTCTTCCTTGTACCCCATCAGTAGCCTTTGTACCGCACGCCACGCCTGTCGGAGGATCACACGTACATAGGAAGAGGTTATAACATGGACACTCAGCAAGAAAAACACAGAGTATACAGACTTCTACCGAGGGCAATACCGGAGGGCCTCACATGAAAATATACGGAAATAACGGAAATGCCATTATTTTCTTTATATTAGGGTATAGTCTTCCCCTAACAAGATCAAAGGCTCTGTGAGCCAACTTATGTATTTTCCTATTTGTCTTATTTGCATAAGATGAACACAGTCATCAAAGATGCTGAGAGTAAATAAAAATGTCTTTTTTCGTTTTTCAGCAGCTACAAAAAGTAAAAAAAAATAAAAATGTGGAAATAGTTGGGTTCGAACCTGGGATGCAGCGGACGAAAACAAAATATGTCTCTGAACCACCGTGAGTGAGACTGCAGAACGATAGGTTCACCATTTACCTGTCTAGCGTTAGTATCCACTCGGATCTCGAAGGTGTGGTTCTCCGGAGGCAGAGAGAATGATTCGTCCTCCTCATCAGCTGTTTTCTTTCTGAAAAGGATACAAACAAACCAGGGTTATAAGTAAACGTTAGAAATGATTCAGGTCTTCGAGAAGTGTCACTTCACCTAGCGGATCTTTCTGTGTTGAACATAAGAGACAAGCTTGGCATCTGGTTGTTGCGAACAGTGTCGATGACAAAGACTGAAGACTGAAAATAAAAAAACGATTGGCATTGTAGATTTGAAAAAGTCATTTGTTGAAGCAAGAAGCTAAAAAAACAACAGACAAATACATTTATACCTTAAGTTTATTTCATGGATTAGAGCATGAAAATATAACTCATAGATAATAATTTGCGTGAGTTTGTATGTCCTTAGAAATCCTTCACAATCACAAACAACACAAGCAGAAACAACACACATTGAAGCAAGTAAAAGAAGGAACAGGATTTCAGAAATGAAACATCACTAAAATACACGCTAAAGAACATTATTACTATACCATTTTTTTGCAACAACGCAGTAAAAGGCCGTTCTGGCTATAGACTCCAAAAGAATATAAGCATACCTTTCGTTGGCCTGGCATAAACACACCAATCATTGCTTTGTTGTCTCTATAAACAAAACGATAGCACTCAATTTATGAAAAGAATATGATATATTTATGTGCGCTATCGGTACAACACTTACGAGTAACTGTGGTACAGGTAGATGGTCTTCATATTAAAGTTGTCCAGGTAAGAACTCTCCGCAAGCGTCTTAAACTCCAGCTGATCAAGTTCGAACGTGTCGATGTCCTTAACAATAATACATACATACACTGTAAAATTGAAAGGGCAGATTCGACCCCAATTTTTAAAAAGATCATTTCAGCCCGTTTTGTTTCGATTTTTAAAGCTAAATCAGCCTTCAAGAGTGACGATTCAGCCCTAGTGATTTCTGAATCGGGGGGGGGGGGGGCAATTTCAGTTCTTCGTAGGAGCCCAATTCAGCCCCATCAAAATTCTGTTTTAAAACTATCTTCTAATTCGGCCCGTGTGATCCCACTTCAGTCCTACGTAGTAGCCTATTTCAGTCCAATTCTAAATGGGGCTGAATTGAATAAAAAGAGGGCCAAATTGACCTTTTTGGGGCTGAATTTTTTAGTGGGCCTTAACACCAACAAAATATAAAAAAGGACCCATGTTTTCCTTATCAACCCCCTAAAAGAACTGAATTGGCTTCACTGGGAGTGGCCTATTTGACCCCTAAAAATTGGTGCCAAAATAGTACCTTTCGAATGGGGCTGATTTGACCCCAATGAATGGGATCGTCCTGGACTTGCCGTTTTGGTCCCATTTTTTGGGGGCCGAATCGGCTCTTTCAATTTTACAGTGTATTACCTCGTAAATAAGGGCCAAAAAGCTGTCCTCGTAAACGGGGATCCTTATACAAATCAAGTCAACTTACTCTCAAAATGAAATAATATATTGTTGATTCTGGTCATTCGCGCATTTCTTAAGACTACTAAGGCATATATAAGGCACAAATGTACATGAATTAAAAAAAGCTGTTTTTCATTTCACTGGCACTGAGAAAAATTAAGGCCAAAGCACTTCATCCTTGGTAGGCGTAGGCTGAGAGGGCGAAGGTATGGATAATTCACACACTTTCCCAAAATTCATAACGAAAGCCAAAAAGAAGGGCGTATAGTGCAGAAGGTCTGAGGCTGAAATGAACTGAAACTAGAAGTCTCGTCGAAGTTACAATATGTATAGAACAAGCCATGCACTGTGTTAAGGGTGGCGTGAAGGAACCATCTAACATACTTATGCGGACTTTGGTTATTCGTTACCTTTCCTCGGCAGATCTTGGCGAAAAGTTTATTCACCGAACATACACATCCCAACTTGATCAGAGCCCTAGTGAGAAGTGGAACCTGGGAGGAAATAAAATTTGTGTGAGCTCAAGTTTTCCGAGCAGAAAGTACTAAAAATCAGTTCCCAAGTAACCTAAACTCATTTTGAGTTAATGGAGAACTCGAATTATCGGGAACCCGGTCTATTATAATTGTGCTGTGTAGTCAGTACGCCTATACCTGTGACTCGTAGATGCCTTCGATTTCTGGCGAAGACAGATCCGTGGCAAGTGCACTGGAGAAGGAATTGGTTGAGCATCAGAGCCGTAACTAGCATAGGGGTGGGAGGAAAGCCCTCACTAAACACTACCCCCTAAAGCAGAGCCATAGCAAAACGCGTCTAGCCCCCTGCTAAGTCTAATAACAATATAAAGTATAAGGTGATGCGAATAATCGCAAGGTTAAAGGACATATCCTATCTAGATACATAGAGTTATCCACCAAAAGTCCTCAGTCATTTTAATTCTATATAAATCATTTTAATTCTATATAATCAAAATAAAAGCATGTTACTGTTTTATGATATCTTGATCATGCTTACGCCGTTAACATTATCCAACGAAGTTAAGTTAATATTTGATTTAAAAAATTGATTTTTATTGAACATGCTTACGTGAAAATGAATAAAAATTAATAAAGAAACTTGTACAATTCGTGGTTAAATTTTCTACAGTAAAGCCATGACCAGCGGAAATAGGTGGAGTGCTGATTGTCACCTGATGAGGGCGTTGAAACTTGTATTGAGAAAGATCTTTTCCCCATTTTAATGATCTCGCAAATTATTGGTGAAAATGAAGTTTCACTGGTCGCGCTTAAAAAATGTTGGTTCCAAGTATTGAGCTGTAATTCGCACTTTGCCTGGTCATTGCTAAAGCTTCATGTTGATAATCAGTTAACAATTTCATAGTAAGCGTCAACAAGGCCGCGAAAGCGCGCGGCCAATCGTGACGTCACAATATTTATAAAATCTATCCAATTAACATTCCAACATTCCAAGTTTGAGGAGTTCTCACACTTAGCTTATAAAAATGCCTGAATATTGGCGGTACGCAGCAATTGGCGCAATTGCCATCGGGGGCGTTGCGGTCGGTTACGTTGGTTACACTTGTTGGCGTGGAATTCAGGTGAGTAACGCGATGGGTAGAGCGTGATTAGTGAAGAAGCGTGAACCAATTACCGTGCAGGTGATGTAAGCATTGAGTGAACTGAGCCTATGCCTTGTGGTCTTCCAATGTACATATGCTACTTTTAAAAGATCGTCTAGCGTTGTTCGATTCTTTTCATCGGTAGAGAGATAACCACGAAAGCGACGATGTCGCGCAACAAGAGTGTCACACGTTCAACTTGAACATGAAGTGAGCGAGAATCTGGAGGAAGTTAACGTAGACAATGATCTAAAGAAGGTCATTGTCATAAAGTGCATCCTAAACAATGCCGGTAAAAACAAATTCGCTGCCAAACTTGTGCCTGTCATAAACGAACCTAGCCCTAACTGCCCTGTTGTTTGTGATGACCTTGTAGATACCAAGTCTGATGCTTACAATGATAAAGTAACAAGAGAACTGAGAAACGAGTTAGAAAACTCCAACACACTTTCTGATGGATAAAAGTGACACGGACTTGTCGAGGCCGAAAATACATCCTTCGCAGCAGCCAGCGAGGCAAAGCCGTTCGCATTCGAGAATGCAGATGTAACTCAGAAAGCTGATAAGCCTGATGGTTTTGCGGGTGAAAAGGTTAAGGACAAGGACGAGGAGTTTGAACGCATCATGGAAGCGCTCGCCTGCTGGGTGTTCTACCAAGGTAGGAGCGTGGAGGAGATCAGGAAGGCTGAAGTTGAGGACCCCTGTGGCCAGTTGTGGTGGCCTTTAGAAATAAAGTGCCCGAGGATCACCCCCTCAGGAACAAGCAGTTTGCAGGGTAAAGCAGCGAAGTGCCAACTAAGATCTCATTTTGACTGGGTAATTCCCTGATATTGACTTGAAACCTTTGAAGTTTTTGTTAAGAACAGATAATAGGAATACTATTATAGTTGCCCAGATTGGAAAATCCCCTTGAAACACTTGCCTTGAAACACTTGCATTTTGTTTGAATAATTAGAAGAGTACAACACAAATCACTTTGTTTTGTAAATCAATGCCTTTGAAGTCAAATTATCACAGACGTAATAATAAATGATAAAATAATTATGTTTTAAAAGAACAGTGGTACCCCTCGTAAGTGTCCACCAATTCAGTGGCAGTCCTCTCTAAAGCAACCATTTCTCTCACTCCCGAGGTTAGTCGCCTGACCTACGACTGTCTTTTATGAAAAGCATACATGGTCCCATACATCAATAAAATACCAGTGGTACGAGTCGTGAAGAACATTTCAACAGTGGTTCAAGTTGTGAAACAATGGGTCACCCCTCGTACAATTAGTCTCTAGAATTCTTAAGCCCAAGAAACCCGTAAACCAGCTCATTGATTACTATTAAAGTTTACCTTGAGTGTTCCGTAAACAAAGTCTCTTTGACAGAATACTCGTAGAGATGAATCGCTGCGTGAGAACGAGGCAGGGTACGGGAAACCTTACGCCACACTGATGAGAGAACAATGGAAACGAAGGAATTATTAAAGAAAATAGAGTCACGTAAAAGCAAAGCGACGCCTTAACGAAGACACGATGTTGAAGAAACATCACGCCCCTTACTTTTTTTTCCACGATACTAAGGTCAGCTTGAAGAAGGCTATTTTCATTTTAATGCTACTTACTTGTCCCTTCCTCATCCCTGGGCGTCCGGCTGTTGATGTACAGAATGCGCGGGATGTTCACCTTCACAGCGTGTAGATCTGACCCGATTAGCGACCACACCCTGAACAGACCTGGGGTAGGGGTCTCGGCGATCTGTGGTGCGGAAAATATCTATATTTCAGACAGTCTTTCGAAGTACCCGATAAAATATTTCTCATTCAGATTTTAACGAGATTAAAATGTTGAATCTGAAGATCTTTCGAACTTACGTGGTTCCCAAACAGGCATCTAATAATATACATGGCATACGTTAGAATCAAGATAACTTTGGGAGGAAGATGAGACAAGACTTCGACTTGTCCTCCCTACAGAAAGATCTTATCTCAAGTTTCCTAACCCTCCCCTCCATCACCTGTACGATCTGCCAGGGGGTGTCCAGTAGGGTACGCGTCTTCTGACGTATGAAGGAAGACAGACCTGTGGTAGCGGACCCGCCCGATGTGAACGTCATGCCCATATCAGTGGCTTCTTTGCGTAATCGCTTTCGCTCGGCTCTCTGACGTGCTTGATGTGCCCATTTCTTTTTCTGGAATGCCACCCAGGCATTTTTTTCCTCCTACAGAGAGAACCAGGCTTAGGCCGCGTTGCTCTAAATTTTGCATAGGGGAACTTGAACATTCGAGGACAGCAAGGAAACTGGACTACAATTTGGGTAAACAGAAGCGTGTACCATGTTCTGTGCTTTCCCCATATATATGCCTTACTTACATCAGAGGGACCCCATTTGGGCGGGTCGCCGAGGAGTTCCCTCCACGACTTGGACAGGTCAATCTGATCCAGGTATCCCTTTCCGGTACCTGTAGTGGGCGTGTCTCCGTCGTCATAGCCCCTTTTTCTTTTGGTAGCGACGGGACGGATCAGGCCATTGGTCGCACTAGTTGTGTCACCATTTGCCATGTCCTCAATATCAGTAACTTGACTGGATGCAGGGCCTCCTGATGAATGGCCCTCCTCTGTATTCTTAGGCTGAAAAATCAGTTATACAAGCTTAAACAAATATGCTTCTTTCCTATATGTTTGTGCTATTGCACTCTTGGAGAACTCTAAAGTGAACCTTTTTTTTCTATCCAACATTCGAGAAAGGTAACTGTAATTTTACTTTCCTCCTTGCGACATTAGTGGGATTGTTTTACTTGTCACATGCGTGGCGATCCAATAATCAAAAAAGGTCGAGAACAGTAAAATCATACTGAGCAAATCATATAACCAAAATAACTAACCGATTTATTAGATGACCTTTTATCTTTCAGATTAATACAAAATTGAGGTTTAAACGTCTCACATCGAGAGAATGGAAATGGATTGAAAATAGTATTTTTAGGGTTCCGATAAAGGGTTCCTGTTCGTTTGCTCAACCTCAAAATTCAAAACGGAAACCGATAAGACAGTCTGCATGTTGTTGTTTTTTTCGGAAAAAAGTTTTCTTTTCTTTGTTTTACCTTTGTATAAAGTAAACAGGAAGACCTTACATTATTTTTTATCTTTTGATCAAACCTTCTAGCACAAACGTACAATAGGCCTTTCTAGGATTTTTATCAATTTCATTTTGGACGATTATACGACATTTTCTTGGCAAATACCTTAGGAGGAAGTCTTGAGAACATCTCGCTAATTCTCTGCTGCTTGAACACATCGTTCTTCTCCAGAAGTCGTTTGTGTAGCCATGGCGGGTGGATGCATCTCGGGACTGGGTTACTCACCTAGGGACATAAAGTAACCAAGCTCAAAAACGATTTACACCAGGGTCGTAAAGGGGTGGGTGAACAATACAGAGACATGGGGGCAGAGAGACACCTTGGGCAGCACGCTCTCACCTAAAGGCGGTACGGCTCTGTACACTACCAATCAATAAAGTTGAAAGACCAAAGGAAGATGACATGTCATCCCGATTCTTGCCAAAATATAATGCCAACAAGGATTGAAATGATTCAGAATTCGATACCTAAAAAAATGTCAAATATTTTTTTCGCCTTGTACTAGAACATATGTTGAATTTAGCAATGTTAACAGCAACGAAGGATACAACGGCAATTTAAAATTTTGAAAATCGTCAGGCATGAAATACATTCTGTCTGGTACAAACAGGCCAGCCACCCTTACTTTACCAGCTTTAACTTAACACCTACCCCTTAAAGCGCCGATAGAATTGAAATAATCTTCAGAATTGCGCTGTTCAGACCCTCGATGTGAAATACATTCTGTCTGATACATTTGATACAAGCAAACCACCACTTCAACTGCTTCAACTTTGCACATACCCCTTGAAGCGCCGCTGGAATTGTGATAATCTTCTGAATCGCGCTGTTCAGCCTTTCAATGTAATACTCCCAATCCAAGATCTCACGGATGTCGAAGGACACGAGCGAGTTATCCTTCAGCCATCGCCTCAAATAGTGCTTTCTGACCCCGTCCTCCGTTTGGAATATGGCGAGGGGAATAGCTCGCTCTGTCACAGGAGAACCTTCAGGTTTCTTGGAAATGATGAACTTGCAGCTTAAGCCTTTGTCTTTGACCATCTGGTCACCTAGGAACTCGGCGAGTCTCTTTGCCGTGCTGATTGACGTGGATTTCTGCTCGCCATATTCTTCCAAAGTCTTGGACATACTGCGGTTTTCACAGATCAAGTCGAAAAGTTCGTTGTCAGGCATATTTTGCGCCTAGAAAAATATTAGATGAAATTCAAGATTCCTCGCTGAGCTCATTAGAAGAAGAGTTGTAAAAAGAATAACCAAAGCGGTTGCTGATAAGATTCAAATAAAAGAGCTAACAAGGTTACGAGTTACTTGATCCTGGCGAGACAGAGGACGTAACAAATGGCCTTGAGGACTTTTAAGTCCATGTTAAAACATGGAAAGCACTTGAGACATAACTGATATAAACGTTAAACGAATAATACAATTTATTTTAATACTAAAATATCAGTGTATAAAAAGAGCCAAATCCCATGACGATCAATATAAACAATCCAAAACTTTCACAGTTTTGTGTCTCAATCTTGTAATTTGTTAGCAGACATTTAACATTTCAAATTGAATTTCCTGAGCTTGATTTGAGCTTGAAGTATGTTTATCACAGAGATCGAGCGAAGTTGATCAAAATACCTTACTGTACAGCACATCGAGCCAGAAGTTGGCAACCTTTGCTACGGCTTGGTAAACCTCGTCCAGTGTCTTCCCTTGGAGAAACTGCTCGAAAACAGACGACTGGAAGTTCTTGATAAGCTGTAACTCTCCTCGTCTTTTCACTTCAAACCCCTTGAGCTCAGCGAGTGATCCATCTTCATTAAATACGGCATATCTGTTTAAAATGAGCAACGTGTAATGCTAGGTTTCAAAGGACTTTTCTGAAATGACCTCGATAATGTGAGCGTACCTTTTCTTGAGTTTCTTTCCTTCTTCTTTAGAAGCGGGAAGGATCATAGCTTTGTAAGGCCCATCAACCTAACATGGTAATAAAGCAACCCCAGATAAGAAGGCGATACACAGACAGGTTACTAAGGCTGGGTTTTACCTCGAAAAATATTGAGTTCTCTGCTCGAATGTCATACATCAGGTTCTCAGGGTCTGACAACTCGTGGTACTGGTCGTTCGTGAAGTGTGTCTGTGAAACAAAGAATTCAATGAGTTTTTGCAATAGCTGCCGCTTCTGATGCTCTCTTTGTGGCGGTGCTGTTGTCAATGTTGATGCTGCAAGAACCGTGTTCATGTAAAATTGTCATAATGGTACAACAGTCGCTGTCTTAGTGTCACTGTTGCACGCATTGGTGTCATCTCACCTTAACCATGATGTTAAGCATGGCACCAGGGTACGATATTGCAACTTTGCTCTTCTTTGGATTTGTGGTGACAACCTACAAACGACGAAAACAAGATCACTTACTAAGTGCTCATTCTATCCACAGTGAATAGAGCAGGCTGGCAATTTAAAACCTCAAGAGGAGATTCTAATAACACGATCATTAATCTTGACGAGAGATGTTTGCTCAGTGGCATTCAATAGAAAGTCAGGTTTTCTGGAAGCTCTCATTAAATAATAACCATGTCTCATTTTGTGTCACAGTGTTTCTCAAAGTTATCCAGACAACATTTATGTTCTTATTCTACTCCTGTTATCTTGTATTTTTTTCATTGTATTTTACAATAGAAGCCCCGGTAATTCGAGCTCACCAAGGAAGAAAACAAAACAAAACAAAATCGAATCGAGCTTATGTTAATGTTTACATATATTTCTCTCAGGCTGTCTGGTTATCTTGCTTTTACCTGGTAGTTTTCAGGGAAACTTGCTGGCAACACACACCAAATACCATCTGTGTCCAGCTCAAGAGGACGACCGATCTGTTCCACAATCTCACGAGCTCGGGTGATGATGTTGGCTCCCGTGTGGCACACAATTCCCGCCATCTCCATCGAGTACCAGCGAGCTCTGGCAAAACATTAGACGTTTCATTTATGGCTTCTTGGTACGTCTACAGGTCGGTAAAGGCCGGTTAAGTGGCCAACACGTTGAACAACATCAGGTGGTGCAGCTAATTACAATTATAGCTCTTACAGTATGTGATTAAACACGATCAATGTTCTTCTTGTCAAAAGACACATGGTCCCTTAGAAGGCAGCTGCCATCAAGATTTGTGCATTTTGGTTCAGATGATAGCAGTGTTTAAAGATCAAGCGATGTTAGATGAGAAATAACCCGCAGATGACAACAAAAAGACAAGTTAGGCAGTACACCTGCACTACCTTATCTTTAACTGTGCGGGAAAGAAATTTTCTCCTCTTCTCGGAATAAAGCTGAATGGCATTGGTTTGATTTTTGGCGCGCTGTGTACGACATAGTATTCTTGAAACAGCAAATAGCTCCGTATTCTTGGGAGCTGATACTTACCCTTTTCTCATGACATATCCGTAAAAGGAGTTGAGGATGCACTTGTGCGCAAGCTGGAGGGAGTCGTACAGGACCTCTTTGCTCTTACAGCTGAAAAACGTGTAAGGCAACCAGTTCAGTCGGACTTAAAAGGTCATGTCTGAACAAGCTGATCCATTACTAGAGCATTACCTTTTGATTTCCTCTGGATCACCGCTCTGCATTGCAGTACCAAGTTTGCGCTTCCATACCTGTAAGAATAAGAAGACTTCTGTTGAGATGGGATAGGATGTTTGCCGAATATAACCGGCGACCAAGACCATCAAAGGAAAAGAAAGTGTATGCAAAAACCTCTCGGAAACCCTTAGATGTCTATTTAATTACACTTCCGAAGGAAATTTGGCAATGCTTTTTTCAGATTGGTTTATAATTCATCAAAGATAGCAATCTTGAGATCCCAATCTCTGGGGTACCCTTCGATTTCAATTTGATTTCACTTCAGAAGGAAATTTCACAATGCTTTTTTTAAGAGTTGTTTATAATTCATCAAAGATAGCCATCTTGAGATCCCAATATTGACATTATTTCCAGACCTTCTTCCATCGTAATACAAACACGTGCTAACACGCGAGCAATTAGGATATGAAT
The DNA here is from genome assembly GCF_932526225.1 of Nematostella vectensis. Taxonomy (NCBI): domain Eukaryota; kingdom Metazoa; phylum Cnidaria; class Anthozoa; order Actiniaria; family Edwardsiidae; genus Nematostella; species Nematostella vectensis. The sequence goes on along the minus strand of NC_064042.1, from coordinate 10,997,927 downwards.
GCTGACGAAAATGGGGCTGTCCATGGTAGTGAACAGCAGAATACTCGCTTGCGAGTATGGGCCTCGCAACGCGTCATGCACTGGTACTGTGATAACTCAACTACGCCGAGAAAGGAATGACACAAAGACCCTTATACGAGCTTTTATATACAAAGTTATGCACTTTGGAATATCTATTGTGTTATGTTAATAATCGCTATTCTTTGTACTTATACTGCATACGTATACTGACCTTTAGCAGACCCTTGAACTCGTAGCGTCGGTCCCTGAAGGCCCTGACGGTATCCACATAGAAGGAGTTCTCCCTCTGGCAGATGGTGGTTTGTCGCTCCTCTATCCTCGTCACGCGGACCTTGCGGTAGGCCTTGTGACAGTAGTCTGTGAGAGAACACCAGAGTCAAACACACTGACAGTTTGGCAATAGGCCGGTTTCTATATTAAGGGTGCCCTGTGAAAGCAAGGCTTTGGTACATAGATCGCTGTTTGTTTACTTTTTTTGATACCAACTTCAAACTGCATGTTCTCATAAGATGAGAGAAAACGGCTTAGAGAAAATTAGACATATCAAAGCCTCGCTTTCACGCTAAAATTATACAGGAATCACCTTGAAAACTTCCCATTGATAGATAGTTCGTGCTAGAGTTTCCGTTTAATTGAAATAGCATTATTTGATTTCCCTCATCTTTACCCACCTTGAAGACGTTTCTTCTCCATCTGCGCCTGTTCAGCTGTTGAGAGCTGGTGAAAGGAGCGTGGTGCATCACCAGGATTCAACCCAGGGATCCGCTCTGCTTCAAGTTGCTGTCGGATAGTCTGGTACTCATTACGGCTCGCAGGCACTGTGACAAGAAAACTTTGTGAGTGCATTCAATTGCTCTTTGATGCTCCATTAAGTCGCAAATGTAAATTTAGTGAATAACAATTTGAATATGACTTTGAAGATATCTCGGATGGTCTTTTTAGGAAAAGTAATTACATTTAGGTTCTGAGAATGTCAACGATGTAAACGATCATTACATTATAGTGTTTCTAGCCAGATTAATTCCAGAGGAGGAAAGTAGAGAGAAAGTACAATGGTAGAGTGGAATCCAAATGAGGCGAGGCTTTCTTTAAAACCATAAGCTGAATTGGATAACACACATGATAAAGTGTGCAGCTCTAACCTACAGTACTGAGCTCTCTAAGATCTTTATGACAACTGAAGTCAATACTTTGCGATTGCTATGATTTTAATGAACGCTATGTCGCTAGAAAAATTGCATTGACCTCGTCTCATCAGTACTCCCTTTAACGTTTGTAATTAACTATTGGATTTGGTTAGGAAAGATTATTTTTGGATAGCTTTTTTTCCAATCTTTTTTTCCAATTAATGTTTACTAAGCTGCCTTCGTAATATTGTACTTACTGTACTCGCCACGCCATGTCCAAGTCATGGCTCTTTGGCACTGACTTCCTGGCTTGTTGAAATCACACGCTGCACATGTTGCCTCGTCCACCATTGCAGAAGGCTGAAGAGGGATGGCACAACTTAGTCAGAATAGTCTAATCTGATTGATGGGAGATATGTTGTGCCTTGGATGTGTTACCGAAAGTTTGTTGGTGTGTTAAATGTGTTACCTGAAGTCTGTTGGTGTGTTGAATGTGTTACCTGAAGTCCGTTGTTGTGTTGGGTGTGTTACCTGGAGTTTGTTGGTGTCTTGAATGTGTTACCTGAAGTCTGTTGTGTGTTTGATGTGTTACCTGAAGTCTGTTGGTGTGTTGAATGTGTTACCTAAAGTCTGTTGTTGTGTTGGATGTGTTACCTGAAGTTTGTTGTTGTGTTAAATGTGTTACCTGAAGTCTGTTGGTGTGTTGAATGTGTTACCTGAAGTCTGTTGGTGTCTTGAATGTGTTACAGTACCTGATGTTTGTTGGTGTCTTTAATGTGTTTCCTGAAGTTTGTTGGTGTCTTGAATGTGTTTCCTGAAATGTGTTGGTGTCTCGAATGTGTTACCTGGAGTTTGTGGGTGTCTTGAATGTGTTACCCGAAGTCTGTTGTGTGTTGGAAGTGTTACCTGAAGTCTGTTGGTGTGTTGAATGTGTTACCTGAAGTCTGTTGGTGTCTTGAATGTGTTACAGTACCTGATGTCTGTTGGTGTCTTGAATGTGTTTCCTGAAGTTTGTTGGTGTCTTGAATGTGTTTCCTGAAATGTGTTGGTGTCTTGAATGTGTTACCTGGAGTTTGTTGGTGTCTTGAATGTGTTACCTGAAGTCTGTTGTGTGTTGGATGTGTTACCTGAAGTCTGTTGGAGTGTTGAATGTGTTACCTGAAGTCTGTTGTTGTGTTGGATGTGTAACCTGAAGTCTGTTGTTGTGTTGAGTGTGTTACCTGAGTTCTGTTGGTGTGTTGAATGTGTTACCTGAAGTCTGTTGGTGTCTTGAATGTGTTACAGTACCTGAGGTTTGTTGGTGTGTTAAATGTGTTTCCTGAAGTTTGTTGGTGTGTTGAATGTGTTCCCTGAGGTTTGTTGGTGTCTTGAATGTGCTACCTGTTCAAAAGGATGATGCAAAAGGCTCAGCCTTGTTCATGTGTGTTACCTGAAGTCTGTTGGTAAGGATGATATTAGGGTACATCGCACCCACATCAAGATGGTATATCAGCGGATTCTCCAAGCGTGCAGGTGTGTCACGTAGCAATCCAAGTTTAGCCTTGATGTCGTTGCAAACCTGAAAAAAAACCTCTCATATCAACAATAGTCAAATTTTAACATAGGTGGCCTCATTTTTATTTTGTGGACAGACTCCTGTGTTTAGAGGGGAAAAGCATTTTTCAATGGTAAATATCTTCTTCTAGTTTCAACTTGTCAATTTATAGTAGATTCCTAAGTATACTGAAAAAAACAAAATAAGACGCTGATAGAGAGGAATAGCTACCTCATCGAAGTTAATGACGGTATCAAAGGGGATTTTCTCTTCCTCCTCGATCGCATGTTTCATTGTGTTCTCCACGCTGTCTATGAGCTTCTGGAATGCTTCTGGTACCTGAATGCAGAGGATACTCATTTTTGAAGCCAATGCAACTAATGTGTTAATTTTAATATAAGCTTACCAAAAACAAAATGATTCAAACAAAGTTATTATACGTTATTCTTCCTTGATAAAAGAGAACTCAAGTAGCAACAAGGAAAGTAAACAAAATAATGCTATCATGGTTTGCGCTTGTTTCTTAAATTATCTTTGATAAAGTTAGCTTGTTTCTTTTGTTCTAATAAGCAAATATAAGCCTAAGACGTTTCTAAAATAAAAGATTCGAAAGAATCCATATGTTAAAATAGGTGATTCAGTATTTGGAGGACAACAACTGTCAGTTAACAGACAGTATCTTTCACATCTGACTATTTGTATTGTCCATTATTTCTGACATTGCCTAAAATTGTATTATAGTTGTTGCTAGGACCCTTATTCTACCATGCACGCCACATGTTACTTACCAGTCTAAATCTACAGGGGATGTCGCTTCTGAATACCCCAGATTCAAGCGCTTCCACATGACCTCCCACATAAGTCTCTGAATCCAGCACATGGCCGTCATTGGTAAGCTTGTTAAACACCTGTGACACAAACATAAGGTCATCACGTGAACAATATCATGGGGTAATCACATGACCAATATCAGGTGGTTAGCATTGTCACCAGTATCACATGGTTAGCACATGATTATGACATGAGACCTGCACACATTGTCTCCAGTTTGGTTTAGCCACAGGAAGGAACATTTGTTTGTCTACCCTATACATACTGTAGTCTAGACTCAGGACACATAAAAAAAGAATCTATATAGTAGCTATATGTATTTTATCTTTATTTTATTTTATCTATTATTTATTTTATCTGAATGTGAGGTGCATGAAAGAATACAAATACTTTAGCAGTGTAAAGCACATGGTCTCTCTTTAAAAAAGAAACAGTGCATAAATATTGTTATCCTGTTAAACCTTGTACTCGACTCGGAAAGCTGCATACCAGTTACAAGAGCTCTATAAGACCTACTATACATGATGTCCCAACTATACTATCACTGTACGCAGAAACTCCCCACTCTCTCTTTATTCTTACCCTTATTTCATTACCAACCTTCTTTTCACAAAAAAACAACCAACCCAATCCCACCTACTAGCCCTTGTTATTGCCAGCTCACTCACCCAGGAGCTTGGTACCACTATACCTACCCATAACAAACAACATACTGTATATGTCTTTGTCTTTGTTTTCTTTACCAACCTGTTCTTGTTTGTTTGGAAAGATGATGTTGGCATGGAAAGCCTGCACCATCAACAACGCCTCACACAAGGTTCCAGATCCCTTTCTCAAAACCTTGACAAACAAAAATACAAGGCAGCTATAGTATTTTTTTCCTGATAGTCAACAATAGACTGGATTTGCACAATTATAGTAATTCAGGATTTTAATCATATAGGAATAGTACGTGAGGTCGAGCTCTTCCAAAAAAATCAGTGATGAATTTATAAAAAGTAAACCAATGCCTTCAGCTAAAATTTTCCTTTAGCAGTCTCTGCTGGAAGCCATTATATCATCCTGGAAAAGTTCTGAGTGTGAAAAAGCATCCACTTCCATCAGCTGATTTGGGGAAGCAAATGCAATATGTTCAATTTAATTTAGTAAATAAAGTATTAAACTATGTTTTTAGAAAATTATTTTGAGATTTTAGCACATTAATGTGCCTTCCAATATTCTAAGAAAACAATAACAAAGGTGTCCCTGACAAAGGCTCTTTAAATTTGTTCTACTGAACATGCAAGTGAGTTCAATATTCATGTATGTTATGTACAATCAAGCTTCAATGTGTACTGTATATATTGTTTACCTCATCAGGTTCCATAGGGATGATGGTGCAGAGCGCAAAGATGAAAGGATGGACGTACTTCATGTATAGATAGTAGGTGGCCACGGCATCTGACACAGAGTAGTTAGAGAGTTCCTGGAGGGTAACACAGACAGGGTCACCAATATGACATGACAAAATACATCACATAAAAGATACACAAGGCTCTATTTCTCACCAAACCTGGTAGGGCAGAAAAACATAGATGGCAATCAAGTCAAGTGAAACATACAGTAGAACTGAGAAATTTTAAACATCTTTGAAATGATGTCTTACAGGAAGAGACAAAGAGGGTTGTATTTTCCATAACTTGAAGCTGAATTACCTATTGGGTGCTATTTTTTCTTGCAACTGTTTTTGGAGCAGAGTAGAGAAAGCTTCAATGGTTATTAAGCTAAAGCTTATTTTAATTATTAATGAGAAATAGAGCCTACCTGGGGTTGTTCACTAGCCATGCGACACATCTCTTCAGGGTCAAGCTCTATAGGGTCATATCTCAGCTTAGCCTGCAAAATGCATCTACCTTAGCCAAATGAAGCAGTAAGATAAACATCTTAATGCACAGTAACACAATGTCTACCTCTGAGAATCCAAGAATAGCATAGGAAAAAAGGGGTCTGTGGACTATGAGAATTAATGCACAGTAACACAATGTCTACCTCAAGAATCTAAAAAATAGCAAATGAAAACTACAAGAGGTTTGTGGACTATGAGAATTATGTACCTTTGTTGTTGCCTTCAGGTTTTGACTTCCAACTGGCAGGTAGCTATCCCTCTTCACCCACCTTAAGGTGGAAATAAAAAAAAAGTTATGAGATAATGAGATACAGCTGTGAGAACATCATGGCGCATCACTCGAGTAAAAATGACGAAAACTATCTGTTGCATTGCACAGAACAAGAGAGAATAGAGACCAAAGAGTGTCGATGTATTGATCATACACTAAAAAGGCAGGACGCCCAGCATTATCCGGCTGCATCTATCATGTTTGTGCCAGGGCTCCATCAGAGTAAACAAAATGTCCTAGTGAGCAGGTGTACTGTATAATGATGGATTATTCACTATCACCTGAAGGCATCCATGTGGATAGCTGGTCTTGACTTATATTCCCCTGCAGAGTCTGGGCTGAAACCTGAAATGTGTTTTTTTTGTGTGAATACCACAATTCTATAATTCTTGGCTGTTATAATTGAAGGCATTGGAGAACGTGTATGGTAATGATTTCCATAGAAATGATTGACATGGTCACATGATAAAAAAAGAAACAAGGCACAGTACAGTAGCTAGTTGAAGAATTGTACACAAGCAAGGACCTTAAACTGAAGGACTGAAATATAAATATAAATGAAATGACTGAAGTATAAATGAAATAATAAATGAAATGATGATAATAAGTGTTGAACTAGTTCATCACAATCAGCAGCTCACCAATTTCCTCCATCATGTTAATCCCATGGTGTGATGCTCTTGCTTCTACAAATGGCCTGGAACACACACATTTATCATGTCATACTTAGAAAAGATGAGCTTTGCATATAGAACTTCACCCTAAACATCTCTTACCAGTCAAAGGAATCACCATTGTATGTCACAAAGATGTTTGGCTTCACTTCTAGAACGTGCTCAAAGAATCTTCGAAGAAGACCCTCCTGTAAAAGGATAGACAAGAGAGTCGTAACTTTTATTGACATTATTAACATGTACATAATGTACATTATTAAAATACTGTACTAAAATAATGCTCTTATATGGTCTTTTTCTCTTGATATTATGTTATTGTTGTTTTAAAATAAGTATAGCTGAATAACTAAAAATGTTAATTTTTGCACTGATACAAGTAATGGTAAATGTCTACGCTATTGGACAATATTTTACAATTTGCAGGACACTGCAAAGGAGTCACTAAAAACATAATGTTTACAGTACCTCATCTGGTTCATTGATGCAGGTAAACTGGCCTTCATATTCTGGCTTAGGGGTATACTCAAAGTCCTCTATGTCTTCTGACACAATCTCTCGATTAATAATCAGAAACCCCTAAAAAACAAATATCCTCAAGTAACCAAACACAGGTAAAACAAGCATACAAGTAACTGTGGCAATATATGCAGGTTGCTGTGACAAGAGCACCTAACTAACCTGTCCATCAATCATATATGATATCATCATGATGGAATCTGTTGCTGAGTCAGGGAATTTGAGTGGAAGCTTGGTGGTCTCAATGTCAAATGCAAGAACAACAGGATCCTGGAACAAAAAAGAAGTAGCTAATACTTTCAACTTATAATTCTGGATGTACACTCACTGTAAATTCCCCTCGAACTGGGTTATTGCATCCTTATGAATCCCCCAGTCACTTTGTACTAAAAGAGGGTTGAAACAGTCTTCAAATCCTGGCCTAAATTCAAACCAAAATGTGCAACTACTGTACAGTGGATGTAAAGAGGGCAAGCTCTAGGGAACAGACCCCTTCTGGCTTTATAGAGGTTGGGCTGCTCTACAGGATTTATGTGTGAAGTACAGTAACAATACCTATAAGCTTTGCATGGTGGCCACTGAATGGAAGTTGACTGCTTATTAGAGTGTATAATATGCCAAGGAGATGCAGGCACCATCAAGTGGGACAAGTCTATTGGTAAGGTAGACATATTATCCAGGGTTGGATTCTTCCCATGTCGAACTGATAGGGATGCTTGTCGTTGGACTCAGGTATTTTTTAGGAGTATCAAAGAAAAAAAAATAGGCTTTTCTCTTTAATATGGTAATTTTAATGCTTCTGATGTAATTTTTAGGGTAGCAACTTTTGGTGTGCAGGTGTTTTTGGGGTATTTTTTGAATTTTCTGACGAGCGTCCCTATAACATTTATCCTGAAGAACCCCCCCCTCAGGCATATCATATTGAATGATACATACAGGTCTATCAAGGAGGTCATCTCTCCTGATAATTTCTGGATAAAGGCCTCCTCGCACTTTTGCTGTGTACCAGTGGCCCTAGAAGAACAGATAGTTGTTTAGAAAGGGGAGGGCGGTTGCCAACAATTGCACCACTCATTTGCTAAGAAGAGCTGCATATTCTTGCTAAAGTAGTCTTACTTCAATTGAGCAGGACTCTGAAGGTTGTTGTGATGAGGATAAAAATAACACTTCTTACCACATGGATCTTCAAGTCGATAGCCACTCTCACATGATATGGCACATCATATTCCCTGCAATATCAATCCAAAAAGCAGACTTATATTAAAATATGCAGGAGTATAGAAATATTAAAATCTGACACCCACCTAATATCAATAATATTTTCTTTTTGGTCAGTAACACGTTTAATGTGTGTTGAGTCCTCTTCGTCATCAAATCCATTAGCTCCCGAGATCATGCTATAGACAGGCGTGTTCTTAGCTTGCTCTTTGTTCTTATTGACAGCTGGCATTATTTCCCTACAGAAATAAAATGTTTCATTTTAGCCTCATGCAGGCCCATCCACAGGAGTCCAGGAGGTGCATTCAATTCCCAATAGAGGTGCTATTTGTTTTTCAAAACTATGAAGCATAAGCAAATTGCATAAAAAAGCATTCTAGAACACTCTCGAATGTCATTGATCTATAAGTTAAATTTGGTTGTAGCCAAATTCAATAATACAGGGCTTCTGGAATTACACGCTTGTACGGAAGCACGTAATTTGGATTTCTCTGTGTAATCTGCGTAATCCACAAATTTCTGCGTAATCCCGCGTAATTTGGCTAAATTTTGAAAGACAAAACATTTATTAATTGCACAGCTGATGTGTTCTTTTAGGGTTCTTACCTCTATTTCTCGTAAAAAAGACAGATATTCTTCGTAAGAGTGTGATATTTCGAACTGAATTTCGAAAACAACAATTCTTTGCTAAACCGCGAAGGCCTATGTAGGACTAATAATAAAATACCTTTTTTAATTGGATGGTGGCTAAGAGCCAATGAAAACTCACCTAAGATATTTTCACGCAAAAAATTTACCTTTTCAAGTTATTTCATGCTTTTCTTCGGTACAAAATGTAGTTTGGGCATATGTAATTTACCGCGTTATTCAGTAAAGAATCCCGCAAAATTTTGATTTTTAAAGAAAATGTATTGAAAAATCCTGCGTAATTTAGCACGTAATGATTGATTTTCCGTGTAATTTAGCGCGTAATTTAGCAAAGAATTCCGTGTAATTATGATTTTTTTTTGCGTAATTCCATAACCCTGATAATAAGCATACCATGAAAATACTGCAATGGCATAAAAGTTCCATTTTTGCTCTATCGGGGTGGCGAGATTTTTATCAGAAAACTCATATTCTCAAAGCAAAATTTCAAATGTTCAAAAGCTGGAAGCTGTTACTTAAAAAAAAATGTATTGAAGTTTCAATACATTACCTTTTAATCTTCATTAAGTCATTTACTGTGTGGAAGGAGAGTTTTATGTAGTTCCTCTTGAGTCCGACAAGATGGTTATACTGATAGAAAAAAAAACACAAGATAAGGATCATTTAATTCATGCAGGTGTATGCTTAAACACTGACCCACAGTCAGCTTTTATTCAGCTTTCGGCTAAATAAAATTCAAACCTCAAGATAACAACATGCTGTTACATTGCGTCTGTATTGTGTTATCGTTAATAATTTAAACTAATTTTAACTGCACATTCCTACTCTTTTGATGGGTTATTCATTGTTTAGTAGCCAAGAAAAACTGAGCAAACGAGAAGAAAAGCGCTTCAAAAGTTTAGTTTGGGTTTCACTCCTTGTGAACAAACAAACAAGCTAGCTTGACTGAACACCGGAGCTCCGCACCACGTGGCAGTTTACTGACAACTGAGCCTTCCATGGACCTGGTCCAGGCCCTTTTATAGTGTGGGTCCTTGTTTAATATTCTATACAAAATACTTATGCTTTTCTATCTCAATTCGAGGTTTAAATGGATTGTTTATATTGCATACAATAATTGTCACAAAAGTTATTTTATCTTAGCAACTCTGGTTGTCCCTACAGAACACTTCAAAAAAAACTTATCTGTACTAAGGTTTTCCTTGATGCAGTACTGACCAAATCTAAATCCTCCTTCTGGACTGTCTCAATCTTGGCAATAGCCCCACCAAATTTTCTGTTGAGCCATGTCGCAACTTCCCGATCTGTATCCTGATGCAAAACAAAGTTGTTAAATGACATGACAATAATTTTAAATGTAGAAAAAGGCACATATTTTTTTTTTCAAAGCAACGTCTTACCTTCTTTGCTAGTATGTAGAAGTAAGGTTTAAATGGAAGAGCCACCTAGAAATAATCAAGCAGTTATTGAATATTTCATTAATTATTTTAAAAAGTAAAAAGCAGTTGAATTTGTAAACTAAGAACAATTACTGTAAATACCAATGTGAAAGGAAAACAACTCTTAATCGAACAGATCTGTAATTTACCCGGAAGCGCTCGCCATCATCTTGGATGAAATATAGGTCTAGTGCGCTGATAAGTTTCTTATCATCGTCGAGAATCTCAGTCTATGGATAGAAAATAATATATGCTCTAATTCATCACATAAAAAATTGATGCACTGACACAGGCCCCAAGCCCTAGTGAAAGCATGCTTCACCATTTCCAGAAAATGCTGTCAAACATTAAGTACTTATCTATGATCAGCTGTTCCAGGCTTAAATAGACAATGGTTTCAAATAAAAGTAATTTTACTGGTCTTGTCTGTCACCCATCTACAGCTGAATGTGTAATATATTCCTTTTTGCTTTTAGGGAAAATAGATTCTGCAAGTAATGACTGATTCAAAATTCCCTTGTTCTATGGTGTTATAATAAAAGACTACTAAGGTAAGCAATGAAAGTACTTACTGGGTGCATGTTAATGAGCCATCCTAGCTTCTCAGTTGCATCTTTATGTCTCTCAAAGCCATATTTATTATCCATCACATCTTGGCTCTGAATTCTGAGCATGCGTGATTCTGCAGAGTTATCATCACTCCTGGATATTCAGACATGTACCGACAAAATTATTTCATAGTAGAATGTACAGTGAACACTGATATCACATACAAAGTCAGGACTATAATTCAGTGGTTATAGTAGCAAAAATCTTAAATAGCAGGAGTTTCCTCAGAAATTTCATTGCACAGTCAACGTTCTCTATTACAAACAAACCCTCTCTATTACAAGTGATCTTTGAGAGGTTATTAGAGTAACAGCCATTTTTTGTATTTTAGATATTGTATTAATGGCGAAATGGGGAGAGCGGCCAGGGTACTGGAGTGCCCTCACTTTGGTTGTCTTTTAGTACACTACTATGGTGGTCTTGGACACTTTAGGAGAGTTCAGCTTGGCCTAAATTTGGAGTTTTTTTTGTGGCCAATGGTTTCTTTCTATATTTCTTTCTATATGTCTGTGAAAGGTTAGATTTGTATTTCAGTTTTACTAGTAAACATTTTGTTTTTGTGTTCGTAATTACAAGGAAATTATCATTACAAGGTGATGTTACTTATATGTGACTGTCTGTGCAAAACTTAAACCATTGATTATATTAGGCAAGATACCTAGAGTAGAGATCTGTAAGACATCATACGTATGTGTGAATGATTGAAATATTGGGTAAGATCTCAGTTTCTGGCGAGCAAGACAACTTGGTACCATTTTGTTCACAACAACACAACCGTAGATCGTGTTGTTTTATCAATTTGTACAAAATCAGACTGTACAACTTGCCAAAGAAATGTTACTAGACCCGCATTTTAAAAACAACCTTCGAGGAAACTACCAAAGAACTATTTCAAACCAAAGCGATCTTCTACTTAACACAAGCATAATTTGACATAACCTGGCATCCGGTCTTATACCTTTCTCTGCCTTCGTCGCTCTTTCCGCCTCCTCGCTTCTTGAACCCAGTATTCGACAAGACCATCTTCGTGTTATAGCAAGAACCAGTAAAGAATTGTCAAAGAAAAGCTACATCTGGGATAATGTTAAAAAGAACAGTCGATCCGAATACCGTCAACAGTTCACACAATACCAGCAACGATATTTAGAGATTTATTTTTGGCGGGAATTTTTGTTCTCAGTGCGCATACTCATATGGAGTAGCCGCTGCACCACAGGGAGCCCAAATTTACAACCCCTCACCTTCGTCCTCTCTCGACAAAACGTGGAACGCCTGGTGGTTGACCGGTAACACTTGCTTCATTTCAAACCTTCACGTGTAAATTTTGTCACACGAGCAATATTTATAGCTCCTCTTTTTTGCATTTTTAACCTCGTAAATAATCACACATATGATTCATTCGTTAACAGAAGGATTTGAAAGGGACGTCGATACTACTGAGACGGAAAAAAACGCCAAACCTCAGACACCCGAGTCAAAGTCCACCCTTACAATACGCTGATATCAACGGAAAACATCGCGTAGTTTCGCCGACTAATCAAATCCCTACAAAAATCGTTGACCTTTTGGATTTGTCAAGTATAAAACCTGGCGTTTGCTGGATTACTCATTAGGGATTTCACGTAGTCGCATAACACATCGAAGACATGATGTCTCCGGACGGTGGTGTCGTTGTTCGTTTCGGCGCCGTAGATTACTCTGTATTCGCAATCATGCTTTTGATTTCAACGGGGATCGGAATTTACCATGCGCTAACTGGAGGAAAGCAAAAGACCACGGCTGAATTCTTACTGGCTAACAGGAAAATGATGTTTCTCCCGGTTGCATTGTCGCTACTCGCGTCGTTCATGTCGGCTATTACTATCCTTGGTGTACCTTCGGAGATGTACACTTTCGGCACTCAGTACTGGATGATTATTTCGTCGTATGTGATACTTTTCCCCGCCGTAGCGTTGGTGTTTGTCCCTGTTTTCCGTGCTGTTCATATAACAAGCTCTTATGAGGTACGATGTTTTGAAGCAGGAGAACTTCAATGCATTCTGTGGTTGCATGTACTGTAATTGTTCTTTAATTTTGATTTCTTATATACACGTGGTTTGGTGTAGTATTGTTTTTGTATGCTAGTACAGCGCATTTGAGACAATTTAATGTTTAATGATATGGTACGATTCCAATTATTGGTTTGAACTTGCAAAGATGTTGTTCTTTACAATTTATTATTATTCATTATTTTCCCTTCACTGTTGATGTGACATCTGGAAGATTATGGTGGCATCTATTTGGGGCGACAATCAACATAACCTAAAATTATAAATGCTACTTTGTGTCTCTTGCAGTACTTGGAAAAGCGGTTTTCCTTGGTAATACGCTCTATTGGCAGTGCTCTTTTTATAATACAGACAGTGAGTATGAAGCACCAGAGTTTTTTTTTTTAGCCTATAATTACTCTAATGATTCAAATAAGTGCTGTCTTTTATAAGCGTCCTTATAAGTCCAAATAAGCGCAACCTGAATAAACACCCTCTCTTGACCTCAAATTTTGGAATATGCCTCCCTCCCCCTAAAAACATATCTCAACAAAAGCGCCAATTGATTGGTTTAACTCTTTATTTTATTGAGCTCGTATAGGCATTCATACTAGAAATACCACCTTACTTGCAAAAACAAGATTTGTCCATGTTGTATGTTGCTCATGCTCCCTGTTGTGTGTTACTTCATGCTCTTTTATGTTCTAACGGGAAGGGTACATGAGAAGGGAGTCTCTGTAGAGTTGACTTGTGTTATTGAATGATATCCATTTTTTTCCAGTGTTTATATATGGCAATTGTAACCTATGGTCCTTCACTCGCTCTAGAAGCAGGTATGAATAACTTTCACAAACTTCATATCAGTTTTACATATATGGTTTAATGAGGCTACACCAGTTTAATGGAATATATATTTTGACACAGTAAAACAAATGCCTGTGAATATCATGGCCTTGGTGCTTGATTATATTGCTTTGTATTTTTTTCAGTCACAGGATTTCCTATCTGGGTGTCCATTGTTGCTCTTGGTGTTGTCTGCACTTTTTATACAACTATTGTAAGTTTTATTGTACACTTGTTATATGATGGTCTACACTACACTGACTACTACAGTAGCCCCTAGACTATGATGCTTTATAGTCTAGGAGAACTCCAATTATTGTTTCTTATCTGCACTGTAGTACATACTGTTATGTTATTAGCTCTGCTGTAGTTCACAGGCTGTCTAGTACAGCTGTGAAAGTAACCTTTTACTATAGGCTGTTCATGCTGGTATGGGAACTTTTTTTTATTTTTATCTTTGTTTTATCGAGGGTAGCATATTTAACCGAATATACAGTTTTCTAACATATGGCCCTCGGTTAGTAAGCACTGTCACTGGGGGTGGTCACTGCCAGAGGGTTTATTGCGTCCCCAGTGGTTCTTTTACGTCCCTTCGGTTCTGGTTAGTGTAGTGCAGCTCGAAGAGACGGGACCTCCGGTTTAGTGTCCTTATCCGAGAAGACTGGAAACACGGGAGAATAACTTCAACTCACTTGTGACAAATTCGATTCAAGGCAGGAACGCAGAAAAATCCCCAGTTTGTGTATTAGATTTTATCATTTCAGTAACATTTGCCCACATGTTTTTTTTTTTCAGGGTGGAATGAAGGCTGTTATTTGGAATGATGTCCTTCAAGCTATTATTATGCTAGTTGGTCTTGTAGCTGTTGTTGTTGTGGGAAGTCAGAAAGTTGGAGGGTTCACAGAAGTCTGGAAGACGATGGAGAAGGGAGCCAGACTTAAATTTATTGAGTATGTTTGTGCCATATTTCTGTAATGCATACTCATATACAGTATGTTGTGGGTGAAAGACATTACTGTCCTCAGTTTTATAGTAATTTTTATATAGGTCTTTGGTTGCTGTTTTGTTTATCTATTTATCACCCATACAATAATATATATTTTTTGTTAGCTTTAATCCAGATCCCACTCAGAGGCTGTCCATTTGGAGCTTGATGATTGGCGGAGCTTTTGGGCTGTTCCCTTTATGGGCTGTCAATCAAACAGCAGTACAAAGGTTTCTCTCTGCAAAATCCGACAAGGAAGCAAAAAGGTAAAAAACATTTTCTTCCATTTTTTAAAAAGTTATTTAGAACTATTTTACTTTATGGCAGCTATTTTTTAAATGAAATGGAATATAAGTAAAGCTTTGCCTATGAAGATATTTAAGATTGTTAAGCGCATGGTTTTGTGTTTGTATTTGTTTTCCCATTTGTTTCTTACAGAGATCTACATCACATATTAAAAAGCCATCACACTGTTAATAATTGACATTAAGCATTGACATTTAAAGCATTAACTTTTTCTCTAACAAAAGCTTTAAAATGATTTTATCCCATAATTCTAATGTAAAGTTTGGTTAATCAATCTATTCATTCAAGAGAGCACTTCAAACTGTTAGTACCTTATTGGCCCAGCTCCTGTTTAAGGCTGGATTCATCCAGCAACGTAATTACATTTGTGACCTTTCACACTAAAAACGACCTTAGAGTTTTTCATTATTGGTAAATTTTGTGCTTTGGTCATTATTTACTTTTAAGTGGAACGTGAAGAATGTTGAAGGATTTGATCATTTAGCTTCTAGTTGGGCTGGTCGTGGTCTCAGCACAATCTAGCCTTTCAAGTGTTTTTGGTGACCACTGCGTGTTGCAGACCACAGTGAAAATTCCAGTGACTAGGATTCTATTGGCTTGAGGGATAGCTGTTGGGAGTGCGTCTAAAATTACAATTCCAGATTATGAATGATAGTGTCCTGTTTGCCGTCATGGCCTAAGAACCAGATGTTTCATAATTACCCCTCCAGGTTAAATATTCCTGAGGCTTTTTACCAGTGACACCATCACGTGCTGTAGCTGTGTTTTCCTAGAGGGCTGTTTTCAGTCAACATTGGAAGACAAATTATTTTTTTTAAATCGCAAGATAACCACTAAAAAATTAAATCTTATGCTAAATTATGTCGAAAATATCACAACAACTCTCCAAATGAGCCGATGGAAATGGACTCTTTTTCACCTATGTGGTACTTTGCTAGGATGATAAAATGGCGCTACTTGTCATGGTAACATCAATACAACGTTCTATAACTACGTGCTTTGGAAAATTAATATCTCTGTGAATATATATCTTGTTTACCTCAAGTCGTTGAGTCAAGACATAGTCTACTAACTATGGCCAAGATGACAATTCATTGAGACACTCGATTGGTGATCTCCATGACGACAGAGAGGACAACTGCGTGGCAGGTTTTCCAGTGATTGTCTGGTCTGATGATAACATTAATTCTGACTAAACTATCTCTGTCTACGTTAAATCTGTCTTATGCTTTTCCAGCTCTGTCTACGTTGAATCTGTCTTATGCTTTTCCAGCTCTGTCTACGTTGAATCTGTCTTATGTTTTTCCAGCTTTGTCTATTTAAATCTGTCTTATGCTTTTCCAGCTCTGTCTACGTTGAATCTGTCTTATGCTTTTCCAGCTCTGTCTACGTTGAATCTGTCTTATGCTTTTCCAGCTCTGTCTACGTTAAATCTGTCTTATGCTTTTCCAGCTCTGACTACGTTAAATCTGTCTTATGCTTTTCCAGCTCTGTCTACGTTAAATCTGCCTTATGCTTTTTCAGCTCTGTCTACGTTAAATCTGCCTTATGCTTTTTCAGCTCTGTCTACGTTGAATCTGCCTTATGTTTTTCGCATCTGTCTACGTTGAATCTGTCTTATGCTTTTCCAGCTCTGTCTATTTAAATCTGTCTTATGCTTTTCCAGCTCTGTCTACTTAAATCTGCCTTATGCTTTTCCAGCTCTGTCTATGTTAAATCTGTCTCATGCTTTTCCAGCTCTGTCTACTTAAATCTGCCTTATGCTTTTCCAGCTCTGACTACGTTAAATCTGTCTTATGCTTTTCCAGCTCTGTCTACGTTAAATCTGTCTTATGCTTTTTCAGCTCTGTCTACGTTAAATCTGCCTTATGCTTTTTCAGCTCTGTCTACGTTGAATCTGCCTTATGTTTTTCGCATCTGTCTACGTTGAATCTGTCTTATGCTTTTCCAGCTCTGTCTATTTAAATCTGTCTTATGCTTTTCCAGCTCTGACTACTTAAATCTGCCTTATGCTTTTCCAGCTCTGTCTATGTTAAATCTGTCTTATGCTTTTCCAGCTCTGTCTACTTAAATCTGCCTTATGCTTTTCCAGCTCTGTCTATGTTAAATCTGCCTTATGCTTTTCCAGCTCTGACTACGTTAAATCTGTCTTATGCTTTTCCAGCTCCGTCTACGTTGAATCTGTCTTATGCTTTTCCAGCTCTGTCTACTTAAATCTGCCTTATGCTTTTCCAGCTCTGTCTACGTTGAATCTGTCTTATGCTTTTCCAGCTCTGTCTACGTTGAATCTGTCTTATGCTTTTCCAGCTCTGTCTACGTTGAATCTGTCTTATGCTTTTCCAGCTCCGTCTCCGTTAAATCTGCCTTATGCTTTTCCAGCTCCGTCTACGTTAAATCTGTCTTATGCTTTTCCAGCTCTTTCTACGTTAAATCTGCCTTATGCTTTTCCAGCTCTGTCTACGTTAAATCTGACTTATGCTTTTCCAGCTCTGTCTATTTAAATCTGCCTTATGCTTTTCCAGCTCCGTCTACGTTGAATCTGTCTTATGCTTTTCCAGCTCTGTCTACTTAAATCTGCCTTATGCTTTTCCAGCTCTGTCTATTTAAATCTGCCTTGTGCTTTTCCAGCTCTGTCTACGTTGAATCTGTCTTATGCTTTTCCAGCTCTGTCTACGTTGAATCTGTCTTATGCTTTTCCAGCTCCGTCTACGTTAAATCTGCCTTATGCTTTTCCAGCTCCGTCTACGTTAAATCTGTCTTATGCTTTTCCAGCTCTTTCTACGTTAAATCTGCCTTATGCTTTTCCAGCTCTGTCTACGTTAAATCTGACTTATGCTTTTCCAGCTCTGTCTATTTAAATCTGCCTTATGCTTTTCTAGCTCTGTCTATGTTAAATCTGTCTTATGCTTTTCCAGCTCTGTCTACTTAAATCTGCCTTATGCTTTTCCAGCTCTGTCTACGTTGAATCTGTCTTATGCTTTTCCAGCTCTGACTACGTTAAATCTGTCTTATGCTTTTCCAGCTCCGTCTACGTTGAATCTGTCTTATGCTTTTCCAGCTCTGTCTACTTAAATCTGCCTTATGCTTTTCCAGCTCTGTCTACGTTGAATCTGCCTTATGCTTTTCCAGCTCCGTCTACGTTAAATCTGCCTTATGCTTTTTCAGCTCTGTCTACGTTAAATGTGCCTTATGCTTTTCCAGCTCTGTCTATTTAAATCTGCCTTATGCTTTTCCAGCTCCGTCTACGTTGAATCTGTCTTATGTTTTTCCAGCTCTGTCTACGTTGAATCTGTCTTATGCTTTTCCAGCTCCGTCTACGTTGAATCTGTCTTATGCTTTTCCAGCTCTGTCTATTTAAATCTGTCTTATGCTTTTCCAGCTCTGTCTACTTAAATCTGGCTTATGCTTTTCCAGCTCTGTCTATTTAAATCTGCCTTATGCTTTTCCAGCTCTGTCTATTTAAATCTGCCTTATGCTTTCCAGCTCCGTCTACGTTGAATCTGCCTTATGTTTTTCGCATCTGTCTACGTTGAATCTGTCTTATGCTTTTCCAGCTCTGTCTATTTAAATCTGTCTTATGCTTTACCAGCTCTGTCTACTTAAATCTGCCTTATGCTTTTCCAGCTCTGTCTATTTAAATCTGTCTTATGCTTTTCCAGCTCTGTCTATTTAAATCTGCCTTATGCTTTTCCAGCTCTGTCTATGTTAAATCTGCCTTATGCTTTTCCAGCTCTGTCTACGTTAAATCTGTCTTATGCTTTTCCAGCTCCGTCTACGTTAAATCTGTCTTATGCTTTTCCAGCTCTGTCTACGTTAAATCTGCCTTATGCTTTTCCAGCTCTGTCTACTTAAATCTGTCTTATGCTTTTCCAGCTCTGTCTATTTAAATCTGCCTTTTGCTTTTCCAGCTCTGTCTACTTAAATCTGTCTTATGCTTTTCCAGCTCTGTCTATTTAAATCTGCCTTATGCTTTTCCAGCTCCGTCTACTTTGAATCTGCCTTATGCTTTTCCAGCTCTATTTAAATCTGCCTTATGCTTTTCCAGCTCCGTCTACGTTTAATCTGTCTTATGCTTTTCCAGCTCTGTCTACTTAAATCTGCCTTATGCTTTTCCAGCTCTGTCTACTTAAATCTGCCTTATGCTTTTCCAGCTCTGTCTACTTAAATCTGCCTTATGCTTTTCCAGCTCTGTCTACTTAAATCTGTCTTATGCTTTTCCAGCTCTGTCTACGGTAAATCTGCCTTATGCTTTTCCAGCTCTGTCTACGGTAAATCTGCCTTATGCTTTTCCAGCTCTGTCTACGTTAAATCTGCCTTATGCTTTTCCAGCTCTGTCTACGTTAAATCTGCCTTATGCTTTTCCAGCTCTGTCTACGTTAAATCTGCCTTATGCTTTTCCAGCTCTGTCTACGTTAATAGTCTGGTAGCAGCAGGGGGTTTCGCACAAGTCGAGAGTTAGAGAAGGTTTGAAAGCAGATTTGAGTAGATATTAGTCTCCTGAACAACGCCTGGTAGTTAGTGGAGTCGAATTATGGTATACGTTTTGAATTATTTACGTTTTTCTTTTTCGGGTGAAAAACCACAGGGTACCCGAGTATGAATTTTACAAAATAATTTATTGATCATTCAAAACATACAATATGAGCATGCAAGCATCCTACAAATATACTTTTCATATGTTACAAGTCGCTCAAACTAATTCGGCCCTAAACCACAGGGTGCCCGAGTCATATATTTGCAAGGTTCCAGTGTGTTCCTCAAAAGCTTGGGAAGTAACCCATAAAGTTTTCATTCTTTTGTCGTTTAAAACTCAGAAGCTACCTAAACATGATACTCCAGTGTCAAATATGGCATCTGAGCTAAATCTTGGACTTAGCAGGGGGCGTAAATTCGGGGATGGATCTTTGTAGGCAAGAGTGCATTTTTTTTCAAAGGTTGCGAGGACAATTTTGGCGTAAAATAAAGATTCATCAATCGCGAAGTTTGACAGGTCAGTTTTAAGCCAAAAATTCGTGTGCTTCAAGCTGGAGTATTGTTATTGTTACTGTGAATTTAGAAAAATATTCATCCCGCAAATTTCGATATTTTTATTTTAATATAAAAAAATTGCTTCCATTTGCCTTGCATGAAAAAAAATAATTTGATTTCAAACAAGTGTGAATCTTGCGGGATCTGACAAAGCATAGATGTATTAATAAAATCTGAAAAATTCACGAAAATCGAGCCGAAAATTAGTCTAATATAGGGAACTTAGTAAAAGCTGTTTAGCCAGAACAACCTCGGCGCGCCACCTTAAAAAAAGCGTCTAAATTAAAAAAAGCAAAAAATAAAAAATACGTCTTTTGCTGAATCTTGCTTCCCCGAACATTTTAATATTAAAAGCAAATTTGCATTTGATTGTTCTAGAGACAAACATATGAAACTTCCAAAATTATATATATTTTTTAATCTATTCAGAACAAGCCCCAACCGGGAAAGAAAAGCGAGAAACACCTTTCCCGAGGTTGTTTTGGCTATATAGCTTATTCTGAGTTTTCTATAGAAGACTCATTTTAGGCGCGTTTTTTTTTTTTAGATTTTAATAATACATCTATGCTTTATTGTATTCTGCTAGATTTACTCTTGGAAATCAAATTATTCTTTTTCATACAAGTTAAATTGAAGCAATATTGTTTTATTAAAATAAAAATATCGAAATTGCGCGATTATTTTTTTTCTAAATTCACAGTCACGCCTACCAATACTCCAGCTTGAAGCACACGAATTGTTGGCTTCAACTGACCTGTTAAACTTCGCGATTGATGAATCTATATTTAACGCCAAAATTATCCTCGCAATCTTTGTAAAAATAAATGCTCTCTCGCCTACAAAGATCTATCCCCGAATTCTCGCTCCCTGCTAAGTCCAAACCCTAAGGCAACTTGTTTGAGAGGGGCCAAGAAAAGTGAACCTAGCAGAATCTTATAGTCGTCTTTTAGCCAAAATAACCTCGGCGCGCAACCTACGCGCATAGCACTTAAAAAGTGTGGCGTGAGGATAATGAAGCGAAACGTACTCACCCGCATACCGAGTTTGGAATTAAGAACGAAATTAATTTTATTTCTGAGCTTTTTAGTCATATTTACTGAAACGTAATATGGCCTTTGGACCAAAGTGATAACATCAGTAAAACATTACGACTAATTGTGGTGAACATGTAATTCACCCATAAAATTTGCAATCCAGGCTGTTTTACGGCAAACTGCCGACGTCCGAGGTATTTAACTTGCTTATTACATGATCTAAGTAAATAACAGATTAAAGAAATAAAGACTGGGGATAAAGAGACAAAACTCAATACATGTTGACTTGAAAGTTTGAGGTTATTATTGACCTGCAAGAAAACTAAGGAGAGTTGGTGGTTGATTGCACAAATTTGAAAAAGCTCATTAGATCAATACTGTACACAATAAAAATGAAGATTTATTTATATAACACTGATTGTTAATTTTCGAGGGTATCAAATACGAATTCTGCTTTCATGACAGTCAAATAGATACTTTATTAGTATTCAATCGTTTTTGCCATCACATTGTAAATCTGCTGCGAAAAAGTGTTGTTTTTTACTCATTTCTACTTAAGGTTAAATATGATGGTCCTTTATTAGTATTCACGGTTCTAGTTTTTAACCAACTCCTTCTCATTAGTATTCTAGTGATCAACTTTATTCATATTTAATGAGTTCATATTAAACCCCACTTTTTCCCTGCTGATACATCAAGCCCTCCCCGTTCTTTAAGATTGTAAATAATTCATAAGCATTTTATTGAAATAAATAATTTGCAAGAACAATGGAAAAGGTGTCAACCATGTAATAAGATCATTAATTGAGATTAACGAAGCGAAACGTACCACAGGCTTACCATCCTTCCGTTGTTATTATCAGAATTATTTCCCGTAAATAATCTCGAATGAAATCTCATAAAGTTGTCTTTGATGTTAATAAATTGTACAAAAATTCGAAAGATTTCGATACATGTTGACTTAAAAGTTTGAGGTTATTATTGACCTGCAAGAAAACTAAGGAGAGTTGGTGGTTGATTGCACAAATTTGAAAAGTTTCGTAACTCGGAGTTTCGGTGTGGGCACGCTTCGAGAATGGGGCTCACTGACAGCGAAAAAGAGCGAATTATTTTTACTACGCTAAATATATATTTTCAACTGTTATTGTAGACGACAATAAATTGCACATTTAATTATAGCTGAACTTATTGTTGAATTTCGAGGGTAACAAATACGAATTCTGCTTTCATGACAATCAAATAGATACTTTATTAGTATTCAATCGTTCTTGCTATCACATTGTAAATCTGCTGCGAAAAAGTGTTGTTTTTTTACTCATTTCTACTTAAGGTTAAATATGATGTTCCTTCATTAGTATTCACGGTTCTAGTTTTTAGCAAACTCCTCCTCATTAGTATTCTAGTGATCAACTTCATTCATATTTAATGAGTTCATATAAAAACCCCACTTTCTCCCTACTGATACATCATGCCCTCCCCTTTCTGTAAGATTGTAAATTATTCATAGGTATTTTATTAAAATAAATGATTTGCAAGAACAATGGAAAAGGTGTCAATCATGTAATAAGATCATTAATTGAGATTAACGAAGCGAAACGTACCACATGCTTACCATCCTCCCTTTGCTTTTATCAGAATTATTTCCCGTAAATGATCTCGAATGAAATCTCATAAAGTTGTCTTTGATGTTAATAAATTGTAAAAAATCGAAAGATTTAGATTTTTTACGATTTATTGTCATGAAAGACAACTTTATGAGATTTCATTCGACCTTTATTTTGTAATAGATCATTTACGGGAAATAATTTCCTGTGACGTACTTACCCGCATCACGGGAAATTATCCTCATTATCTTCAAAAGCGCCCCCTCATTTAAAAAAGGGCGTCCTTTAATTCCAAATTAATATAAGCAAAAAAACATATTTCGCTAGGTTTTCTGGTATTTGTGATGGGTCACATTTTATTTTGTATCTTGCTTAACCATACTTCGTCCAAAATATATTCTTTTTAATCTATTTAGAACAATCCCCAACCGGGAAAGAGAGGCGGGAAACCCGTTCCTTGTTCTTTTGGATCAAACCTTTTCGTTTAATCCCATAAGTAGCTATTGATGAGATTACGCGTTTCAGTAGTTTCCCTTTCATTCATTGATACAGCTTTACTAATTCTCGCGGATGGGCGATGGAAGATACCCATCCCTTTTTGGTATAGTTTTCAATAAATGTTTAGACTCCTCAATCCACAAATTTACATCCCGCAAAAGTTTTAAGGTGCTCTTCCATTCGAGTTGCTCCTCCCTTCCTTCGAGAAGCCCTGGACCCGTCTTCAGGTGGGCGTTTGACTTCCCCTGTCAGCTTGTCAGCTTATTCATAAGCGCTTAAATGTTCATAGTTACAAGTAATAAAATCGGCTTTTTATTGAAAAGGTTTGGTACTTTTTATCAAGTCGTGACGAGTGTCATGGATACTTGCAGCTGTAGACTTTGCCGTCGATGTAGGCACACGACAACTGTAGACGAGAGGCTAAGTTCCATGGATATTGTGGCTTGAGGATATTGAAGCGAAACGTACTTATCTGCATGCTGTACTGGGAATTAAGAACCAAAAAACGTTTTATGTCTGAGCTTTTAGTCATATTTACTGAAATGTAATATGACCTTTTGACCAAAGTGATAACATCAGGAAAAACTTAACAACTAATTGTCATAAAAAGTGAACTGTTAGTCATGAAATTCACCTATAAAATTCGCAATCCCCAGGCTTGCTATTTTCCCCAGGCCTGTTGACAAATATTTATTACTTGACCCTGTAGGTTCATTAAGATTATTAAGATCCATATCTGTAGTTATTGTCCTTTTATCACTGAAAATGCTTGTTGTTATTGACTCAGAGAGTTTATATAATTTTAGATTAGCAAGAAAGGCTAAGTTGCTCCCCCCTTCCTTCAAGAAGCCCTGGACTCGTCTCCGGGTGGGCGTTTGACTTCCCCTATGCCAGCGTTGTTCATAAGCGCGGATATTTTCATAGTTACAAGTAATAAAAACGGCTTTTTATTTGAAAAGCACTGGTACTTTTTGTCATGGATACTTGCAGCTCCAGACTTGTAACGTCGATGTAGGTACACGACAACTGTGTACGAAAGGACACGTTCACATGGATATTGTGGCGTGAGGATAATGAAGCGAAACCTACTTACCCGCATGTCGAGCTCGAAATTAAAAAGGCCTATGGACTATTAATTACTTGACCATGTAGGTTTGAAATTTCATTAAGTTCATTAAGATCAACATCTGCAGATATTGTGCTTTATCACGTTGGATAGATGTTCAAAATGCTAATTGTAATTGCCTCAGAGAGTTTATATAATTCTAGATAAGCAGGAAAGGCCACTCTGAGACAAAACGGGAGGATGAGAGCATTAGCTGCCCTGCTGTTAGTAGGTGTGGTGCTGGTCTATAACAGATCCAGCCCTCTAAGCGCAGAAGATGAGAAAGAGAAACGGCTGACGGGTGTGCAGTATGTCACATCCGAAAACAGGGAGGTTACTTTGGAAAAACATGTACACCTGAAACAGCGACCTCTTTACAACCCCGAAGAAACACCGAAACTCGTTAATAAGAAGCGAATTTTTAAAGAAGAAATTCCCTTTGCTATTGTCCGAAATGACACCGAAACAGCTACACTTAGAAGCAGACGAGAAATTCCTTCTAATGCATCCGCTGTTAATTCATCGCTTCATCGATTTGCTTCAAAGGTTTCTCCCTCTCCCGTCATGCCTTCGACTTCTAGTTTTAATGTTAGCGCAACTAAAGATATAACTTCGAGTACCGTTAAAAAAGAAACTGTACCTCCACCTCAAGTCCACCATATGATCCACCCTAGATGCCATGGCACTAACTCCTGTCGAGGCAAATGTGTGGACTGCATGCAAGTAGCTTCTGAAAGATATTCTTGTATGTGCGATCGTTATTGTCGATACTTCGGTGACTGTTGTGCCGACTATTTAACCTACTGCGTGAAAGATCATATTCCCAACCCAACTGTTTGGCCTGAGAATTCCAACTCTAGTGGGGATTTGAAGATGACAGAACACAGCACAAGGAGGTCAAGCGAGAACAAAAAAAAAGAAGGCAACAAAATGGTAGGGCAGGTTAATGAAAGTCGGCAAGCTGAAAAGATTAGCCCATTGAAATTGAACGTTGGGGTCTGCAACGATTGGAAAGGGCCAGCTGAGCGAGAAATGCTGGGTACTTGGAAGTGCGTACATGGTGGGCATTTACGACTTTGGTTGATATCTTCCTGCCCTGAATCATGGCCGAGGGACAAAGTGTTTTATAATTGTACCAATATTCCTTCCATCTCAGGAATTCCTGAAGCTCTCTTGAATGACACTATATCAAGTGTTGTACCTGTGTACTCTGATGACGGCACGCCCTTTCAAAACCAGTACTGCGCACTTTGTCACGGTAAAACTAACATCACACGCTATAACCACGTGCTTCGAAAGAGTAATACCACTACGGAAGTGTCATGGTGGCCACTAAACGGGGAACCGCGGAGGAATTGCATTGCATCCATCGATTCGTGTCCTGGTCCCTCGGAAAACCGGGATAACCTGTGCACGACCGATATTCCTGGAATTGTTTGGTCTTATAATACAAGGTACCGGAATACCCATTGTGCACAATGCCATGGCCAGAGATTTGTGTTTTGCGCACCCAAGTCTCTAGAGATGCCAATGCTTTATATGGTTATGCAACGTAGTCCAATAATAATGGATTTCAAGCCTCCTTCTATAGTCCATTTTCGGTATCCCCTTGTTCCCTATTTGCGTCCCCCGTTGGTGCTGATGCTGCCGAGTATTCATTCAGTTCAGGTCATTGCACGCGTCACTGCTGTTATTGTTTTTCTTAAAAACAAAAACAGTCTGCACACACTGAAAGACAGTTCATGGCTCATTAAAACATTAAAAGTAAGTTTTGCCCTTAAGAATTATCGAGTAAAAAATGTGACTACTACTATGGGTATGCAACCTAATGATAAAATTGTTCAGTTTTATGTGGAAGATGAAAAAGAGGAAATGGATGTAGTAATGGATTGTTTAATGATCTTTAATGAGTTTCTCGGCAATGTTAGCAGTCTGGCGTCACGCTATGACATCCACAAAGTGTTCAAACAAAGGCTTTTCTGCTGGACTGAAAGAACATTAACGTTAGAAGGAAACATCTCACGGGTAAACATCTCTAGGCTGGTCTCATGCTTACCGAACACAAGCATCTCTTGTAATGTGACGGTCAGACTGGCACCTCATGAATACACCCTTTACGATACAGGATTTTTATACATTTATCACTCCAAAGCCATCTACAACACATCTCAGTATACGATATTGAACGGTACAATGTATGTTTGCTCAAAAATACGTCTGAAGAAAGCCAGTTTATGGGCGTACCATGAAATGGTGCTTAACAAAATGTCCACAATAGGGATGTCATTCTCTATCGCAAGCCTCGTCTTCATGTTGATGACGTATTTCCTGTTCAATGAACTACGCACTCATCCAGGAATACACCTTATGAACTTGAGCATCGCACTTCTTATGGCTCAGCTGATGTGGTTGACGCTCTTAAATCAGACGCACTACCCAAAACTCTGCACTGCTATCGCTGTTGCCCTGCAATACCTTTACCTCGCAGCTTTTACTTGGATCTCAGTCATTTCCTTCTCAACGTGGAAAGCGTTCAATGTATTTGCAGTCGCGAAGCCTGTACTCTCGCAGTTGATATGTCGGTGTGCAGTAGGATGGCTTCTGCCGCTAGTCTTTGTTTCAATCTGTTTCGCTCTAGACAAGACGAATATCTTATACATTGGTTATGGCAATGCCGATTTGTGTTGGATCACCGACCAAACTGCCCTTTTATCCGTTTTCCTCGGCCCCATAGCCCTGTCGATTCTCTGGAATGTTGTCTTCTTCATTTTGACCATCAGGGCTATTGCAGCCTCAGCGAACCAATCCAAAATGGTTCTGTGTCAAAAGAAGCAGACCGTCCACATCTATGCCCGCATTGGCTCACTGATGGGGTTCACGTGGGTGTTTGGCTTCGCTGCCCTGGGATGGAAGTACCTGGTGTATCCCTTTGTGTTCTTCAACTCTATGCAAGGAGTTTATATCGCTGCTGCTTTTGCACTGAACAAGAAAGCCAGGTCTCTGTATGCGGCTCGCTTCAAATGCTACAAAACACGAGGAGGTAGCACAAAGAGTGACATTACGAAAACATATCTTACGACCAGCAAACAAGGACAAACATCAGTATGATAAACGAGACTGTGGTATCACTGATCAATAATTGATGGCCGTCCCACTATCTTGTTCAAATGATCACAGTTTAAAAAGCTACCAAATGCCTTTTAACAATTAAAAGTGAGCGACATTTAAACCACTTAATAATGAAATTCCTGTACATCTAAGTGTATATGAGCATATAACTGTGGTATTACTGATCAATAATTGATGGCCGTCCCACTATCTTTTACAAATGATCACAGTTTAAAAAGCTATCAAATGCCTTTTAACAATTATAAGTGAGCTACATTTAAACCACTAAATAATACATGTACATCTAAGTGTATATAAAAATATAACTGTTTTAATTAACAATAAGTAGAAAGAATCGATGGCTGTTGACATTCCAGTTTGACGTATATAGTGTATTCTTTGTTTATATACCCTAAGTATATACCTATGACGACTTTAAGCAAATAATTAAGTCTTTGATCTTAAGTCTTTATCGAAATGCAGTGATTTATTAATAAAAGATGACTTTCTTTTCTCACACTTACCCACCAAGCCCACTGCGCCTCATTGCGATTTTATCTGTTAATAAGGGCCACACCACCACGCTACTCCACCTGCACATTAACTCTCCCCACACACTGTTCCTAAATACCATGCCACCCAATACGCCCCATAATACCCACTCTACACACCCAATACCACCCACTCTACACACCCCATACCACCCACTCTACACACCCCATATTACCCACTCTACACACCCCATATTACCCACTCTACACACCCCATATTACCCACTCTACACACCCCATATTACCCACTCTACACACCCCATACTACCCACTCTACACACCCCATACTACCCACTCTACACACCCCATACTACCCACTCTACACACCCCATACCACCACTCTACACACCTCATATTACCCACTCTACACACCCCATCTTACCACTCTACACACCCCATACTACCCACTCTACACACCCCATACTACCCACTCTACACACCCCATACTACCCACTCTACACACCCCATCTTACCACTCTACACACCCCATAATACCCACTCTACACACCTAATACCACCCACTCTACACACCCCATACCACCCACTCTACACACCCCATACCACCCACTCTACACACCCCATATTACCCACTCTACACACCCCATATTACCCACTCTACACACCCCATATTACCCACTCTACACACCCCATATTACCCACTCTACACACCCCATATTACCCACTCTACACACCCCATACTACCCACTCTACACACCCCATACCACCACTCTACACACCTCATATTACCCACTCTACACACCCCATACTACCCACTCTACACACCCTATACCACCCTCTCTACACACCCCATATTACCCACTCTACACACCCCATACTACCCACTCTACACACCCCATATTACCCACTCTACACACCCCATACCACCCACTCTACACACCCCATACTACCCACTCTACACAACCCATACTACCCACTCTACACCCCATACCACCCACTCTACACCCCATACTACCCACTCTACACACCCCATACTACCCACTCTACACCCCATACTACCCACTCTACACACCCAACACCACCCACTCTACACACCCCATACCACCCACTCTACACACCCCATACCACCCACTCTACACACCCCATACTACCCACTCTTCACCCCATACCACCCACTCTACACACTCCATACCACCCATTCTACACACCCCATACTACCCACTCTACACACCCCATACTACCCACTCTACACACCCCATACTACCCACTCTACACACCCCATACCACCCACTCTACACACCCCATACTACCTACTCTACACCCCATACTACCCACTCTACACACCCCATACCACCCACTCTACACACCCCATACCACCCACTCTGCACACCCCATACCACCGACTCTACACCCCATACCACCCATTCTACACACCCCATACCACCCACTCTACACACCCCATACCACCCACTCTACACACCCCATACCACCCACTCTACACACCCCATATTACCCACTCTACACACCCCATACTACCCACTCTACACACCCCATACTACCCACTCTACACACCCCATACCACCCACTCTACACACCCCATATTACCTACTCTACACCCCATACTACCCACTCTACACACCCCATACCACCCACTCTACACACCCCATACCACCCACTCTACACACCCCATACCACCGACTCTACACCCCATACCACCCATTCTACACACCCCATACCACCCACTCTACACACCCCATACCACCCACTCTACACACCCCATACCACCCACTCTACACACCCCATATTACCCACTCTACACACCCCATACTACCCACTCTACACACCCCATACCACCCACTATACACACCCCATACTATCCACTCTACACCCCATACCACCCACTCTACACCCCATACTACCCACTCTACACACCCCATACTACCCACTCTACACCCCATACCACCCACTCTACACACCCCATACTACCGACTCTACACACCCCATACCACCCACTCTACACACCCCATACTACCCACTCTACACCCCATACCACCCACTCTACACACTCCATACCACCCATTCTACACACCCCATACCACCCACTCTACACACCCCATACTACCCACTCTACACCCCATACTACCCACTCTACACACCCCATATTACCCACTCTACACACCCCATACTACCCACTCTACACACCCCATACCACCACTCTAAACACCCCATACTACCCACTCTACACACCCCATACCACCCTCTCTACACACCCCATACTACCCACTCTACACCCCATACTACCCACTCTACACACCCAACACCACCCACTCTACACACCCCATACCACCCACTCTACACACCCCATACCACCCACTCTACACACCCCCCATACTACCCACTCTACACACCCCATACCACCCACTCTAAACACCCCATACCACCCACTCTACACACCCCATATTACCCACTCTACACACCCCATCTTACCCACTCTACACACCCCATACCACCCACTCTACACACCCCATACTACCCACTCTACACACCCCATACTACCCACTCTACACCCCATACCACCCACTCTACACACCCCATACTACCGACTCTACACACCCCATACCACCCACTCTATACACCCCATACCACCCACGCTACACACCCCATACCACCCACGCTACACACCCCATACCACCCACTCTACACACTCCATACCACCCATTCTACACACCCCATACTACCCACTCTACACACCCCATACTACCCACTCTACACACCCCATACTACCCACTCTACACACCCCATACCACCCACTCTACACACCCCATACTACCTACTCTACACCCCATACTACCCACTCTACACACCCTATATTACCCACTCTACACACCCCATACCACCCACTCTACACACCCCATACCACCCACTCTACACACCCCATACCACCCACTCTACACACCCCATACTACCCACTCTTCACCCCATACCACCCACTCTACACACTCCATACCACCCATTCTACACACCCCATACTACCCACTCTACACACCCCATACTACCCACTCTACACACCCCATACCACCCACTCTACACACCCCATACTACCTACTCTACACCCCATACTACCCACTCTACACACCCCATACCACCCACTCTACACACCCCATACCACCCACTCTACACACCCCATACCACCGACTCTACACCCCATACCACCCATTCTACACACCCCATACCACCCACTCTACACACCCCATACCACCCACTCTACACACCCCATACCACCCACTCTACACACCCCATATTACCCACTCTACACACCCCATACTACCCACTCTACACACCCCATACTACCCACTCTACACACCCCATACCACCCACTCTACACACCCCATACTACCTACTCTACACCCCATACTACCCACTCTACACACCCCATACCACCCACTCTACACACCCCATACCACCCACTCTACACACCCCATACCACCCACTCTACACACCCCATACCACCGACTCTACACCCCATACCACCCACTCTACACACCCCATGCCACCCACTCTACACACCCCATACCACCCACTCTACACACCCCATATTACCCACTCTACACACCCCATACTACCCACTCTACACACCCCATACCACCCACTCTACACACCCCATACCACCCACTATACACACCCCATACTATCCACTCTACACCCCATACCACCCACTCTACACCCCATACTACCCACTCTACACACCCCATACTACCCACTCTACACCCCATACCACCCACTCTACACACCCCATACTACCGACTCTACACACCCCATACCACCCACTCTACACACCCCATACTACCCACTCTACACCCCATACCACCCACTCTACACACTCCATACCACCCATTCTACACACCCCATACCACCCACTCTACACACCCCATACTACCCACTCTACACCCCATACTACCCACTCTACACACCCCATATTACCCACTCTACACACCCCATACTACCCACTCTACACACCCCATACCACCACTCTACAAACCTAATACTACCCACTCTACACACCCCATACTACCCACTCTACACACCCCATACCACCCTCTCTACACACCCCATACTACCCACTCTACACCCCATACTACCCACTCTACACACCCAACACCACCCACTCTACACACCCCATACCACCCACTCTACACACCCCATACCACCCACTCTACACACCCCCCATACTTCCCACTCTACACACCCCATACCACCCACTCTAAACACCCCATACCACCCACTCTACACACCCCATATTACCCACTCTACACACCCCATACTACCCACTCTACACACCCCATACCACCCACTCTACACACCCCATACTACCCACTCTACACACCCAATACTACCCACTCTACACCCCATACCACCCACTCTACACACCCCATACTACCGACTCTACACACCCCATACCACCCACTCTATACACCCCATACCACCCACGCTACACACCCCATATTACCCACTCTACACACCCCATACTACCCACTCTACACATCCCATACCACCCACTCTACACACCCCATACCACCCACTCTACACACCCCATACTACCCACTCTACACACCCCATACTACCCACTCTACACACCCCATACTACCCACTCTACACGCCCCATACCACCCACTCTACACACCCGATACTACCCACTCTACACACCCTATATTACCCACTCTACACACCCCATACCACCTACTCTACGCACCCCATACTACCCACTCTACACACCCCATATTACCCACTCTACACACCCCATACTACCCACTCTACACACCCCATACCACCCACTCTACACACCCCATACTACCCACTCTACACACCCCATACTACCCACTCTACACCCCATACCACCCACTCTACACACCCCATACTACCCACTCTACACACCCCATACTACCCACTCTACACACCCCATATTACCCCCTCTACACACCCCATACCACCCACTCTACACCCCATACTACCTACTCTACACACCCCATACTACCCACTCTACACACCCCATACCAGCCACTCTACACACCCCACACCACCCACTCTACACACCCCACACCACCCACTCTACACACCCCATACCACCCACTCTACACACCCCATACTACCCAATCTACACACCCGATACTACCCACTCTACTTACCCCATACTACCCACTCTACACACCCCATACTACCCACTCTACACACCCCATACCACCCACTCTACACACCCCATACTACCCACTCTACACACCCCATACTACCCACTCTACACACCCGATACTACCCACTCTACACACCCCATATTACCCACTCTACACACCCCATACTATCCACTCTACACACCCCATACCACCCACTCTACACACCCCATACTACCCACTCTACACCCCATACCACCCACTCTACACACCCCATACTACCCACTCTACACACCCCATACCACCCACTCTACACACCCCATACTACCCACTCTACACACCCCATACCACCCACTCTACACACCCCATATTACCCACTCTACACACCCCATACCACCCACTCTACACCCCATACTACCTACTCTACACACCCCATACTACCCACTCTACACACCCCATACCACCCACTCTACACACCCCATACCACCCACTCTACACACCCCATACCACCCACTCTACACACCCCATACTACCCACTCTACACACCCCATACTACCCACTCTACACACCCCATACCACCCACTCTACACACCCCATATTACCCACTCTACACACCCCATATTACCCACTCTACACACCCCATATTACCCACTCTACACACCCCATACCACCCACTCTACACACCCCATACTACCCACTCTACGCACCCCATACCACCCACTCTACGCACCCCATACTACCCACTCTACGCACCCCATACCACCCACTCTACGCACCCCATACTACCCACTCTACACACCCCATACTACCCACTCTACACACCCCATGCTACCCACTCTACACACCCCATGCCACCCACTCTACACACCCCATACTACCCACTCTACACACCCCATATTACCCACTCTACACACCCCATACTACCCACTCTACACACCCCATACCACCCACTCTACACCCCATACTACCCACTCTACACACCCCATACTACCCACTCTGCACACCCCATACCACCCACTCTACACACCCCATACTACCCACTCTACACACCCCATCTTACCACTCTACACACCCCATACTACCCACTCTACACACCCCATACTACCCACTCTACACACCCCATACTACCCACTCTACACACCCCATCTTACCACTCTACACACCCCATACTACCCACTCTACACACCCCATACTACCCACTCTACACACCCCATACTACCTACTCTACACACCCCATACTACCCACTCTACACACCCCATACTACCCACTCTACACACCCCATATTACCCACTCTACACACCCCATACCACCCACTCTACACACCCTATATTACCCACTCTACACACCCCATACTACCCACTCTGCACACCCCATACTACCCACTCTACACCCCATACCACCCACTCTACACACCCCATACCACCCACTCTACACACCCCATACTACCCACTCTACACACCCCATACTACCCACTCTACACACCCAATACCACCCACTCTACACCCCATACCACCCACTCTACACACCCCATACCACCCACTCTACACACCCCATACCACCCACTCTACACACCCCATACTACCCACTCTACACACCCCATATTACTTACTCTACACACCCCATACTACCCACTCTACACACCCCATACTACCCACTCTACACACCCCATACTACCCACT
Organism: Nematostella vectensis; assembly: GCF_932526225.1. Classification (NCBI taxonomy): domain Eukaryota; kingdom Metazoa; phylum Cnidaria; class Anthozoa; order Actiniaria; family Edwardsiidae; genus Nematostella; species Nematostella vectensis. The sequence continues at coordinate 10,963,265 of NC_064042.1, read as the reverse complement.
CTACACACCCCATACTACCCACTCTACACACCCCATACTACCCACTCTACACACCCCATACCACCCACTCTACACACCCCATACCACCCACTCTACACACCCCATACTACCCACTCTACGCACCCCATACCACCCACTCTACACACCCCATACTACCCACTCTACACACCCCATACCACCCACTTGCATCCTAATGAGAACCAACCTTTATGGTCTTGCATCCTCTGCTGCCTTGTTACTAGCAAGATGACACTGACCTTTGGTGTTTTCTAATGCTAACTCATGTCAAACCTTTTCCGTTGAACACAGGTCTGTATGGATTAACCTTCCCTTGAGTATTCTGGCGGTGTCGCTGTGTGCTATGTGTGGCTGTGTGATCTACGCATTCTACCACAATTGTGATCCAAAGTCACTTAAAGTAATTTCTAGTGGTGACCAGGTAAGAGGAGCCTGGTTTAAAAATAGGCACTCCTTCGTTATTGTTTCAATCTGTACATCTTATAATTTTCATCAGTATTTTTTGGATAAAGATTTATTTGTCTAACAATATTTCATTTAAAGTTTGGTCTTCTTTCACATCTTTACAACGTAATTTTCTATTTATTTTGTATGTATTTATATACTTTTTTTAAACGACTTTCCATGTATAGACACAAGTGGACACCATAATGTTTTCCCATAAAAAATACATTTTCCAGTTTTATGCTCTAAGTTGGCCCTTTACTCATCCATCGTCTTCCGATTTTTTTAACTCGGATTTTTGGAGTCATTTTAGGAGTTTTTCAAGTCTAGATCCATTAAGTCTTTGACTTTACTTCCTCTTTCCAATGTGACATTCCATTTATTACTTCATTGCTCAAAATTCTCCACCTTCTCGCCGAAAATTGCTCAGCTCTAGTACTTAACCCTTTCGTTATTCCTTTGAACTTTTTTTTAATCTTCCCTCTTATCATCTGCCTCCATTCTTCTCTCATAACCCCTCTAACAATTCCCGCCCCTTTCCCCATAAGTTGAGCTGACCCCTATCCGCTAGCTTTCAGGCACTTCTGAAATCTTGACTTTCGCAAATCAAACTTTAAAAGGCCTTTGATTCACACGCTCGGTTGCTTGCAATTCCCCTTTAACTTGTATCGCCCTCTTACTTTTTACACTGCTTTCCAGATCCTACCGTACTTTGTAATGCACGTACTTGGAGAACTTTATGGGATTCCTGGACTCTTCCTGGCATGTCTTTTTAGTGGTACTCTCAGGTGAGAGCAAGGGTGGTGTGAGGGTGAAAGGGCGGTGCATAAGAGCAAGGGTGGTGTAGGGCTGGAAGGGTGCTGTGAGGGTGGTTTAAGGCTGGGAAGGTTGGAAGGGTGGTGTATGGGTCGAAGGGTGGGTAGGGGTGGAAGGGCGGTGCATAAGTGAAAGGGTGGCTTGAGTAAAAGAAATGTTGTTAGGGGCAAACATTTTGTGTGAGCAGGGTGGATTGGTAGCAAAAATGTTTAGGTTTCAGTAATAATATAATAATGTTTCAGTAATACAGTCGAACCTCTATTAAGCGGCCCTCTATTGAGCGGCCCCCCTTTATTCAACGGTCATTTACCAAAGTCCCGAATTTTCCCCCTTATGTTTACTGTAAATTTGACCTCTATTGAGCGGTCACCTTCAAATATGTATTCACAAGGAATCTCGAGTCCATAGCCACCACCTCTGTCCACCCACTTCCCTTTGACTACGACTTTCTCACAGTTCGTAGGTCTTTTGAGATATTTGGTAACCCACGTTGACATCAGTTTGGGAATATGCCTGATAACTTCGTAATCGTCAACTAGAGTATTCGGGTGACCGTCTCCATCCATCACTGTTTTGTCGGCTTTTTCTCTTACGATTGCAACAGCATTCGGATCCTTTATGTTAGTTGGTTCCCGCATAAGTTTGTAAACATCTTCTAGTGCTGGTTCCCACTCAGTCATGTATTCATGGTATCCCCGAATGAATGCAACTGGGTCAGATTTGTGAGTTTTTGGGTACGGCAACGCACTGCGAGTTTTTTATTCGACTTCCAAAATCGCGCAAACGCTTAATGACGGATATCGACGGAAACGACGCGTGTAACATCACCTTAACGCACTCATTTACTTTACATAACGCCAGCGAAAGTAGCTCATGCCCATAGAATTGGGCAAAGCCACAGAGCCGTATAGGCAAAAACAAACTGACTAGGCGATTTCAAACATTTCTGGATGAAATTGGAATGCACCAGGCCCCGTCTTAGGGCTAACATGATTGTTACTGTTGTTTATTATAATAAAAAGTTCTTACATATAATGACAGCCCGATTTACGCTAATTTAGGGGCGAAAATAGCGAAACCTCTATTAAGCGGTTAACCTCTATTAAGCGGTCACTAAGCTAAGTCCCGAGGGTGACCGCTTAATAGAGGATCGACTGTAATTGTTTCAGCAATAATGTTCAGTGTTCAGTATTCCGTTAGGTGTGTGTGTGTGTGTGTGTGTGTGTGGGGGGGGGGGGGGGGGGGGGGAGTGACTGGTAAAGAAACACGGGATGTTCGGCGGGTGATGGGAAGGTTCACACAATATGCGTGACTCTGCTTGCTATGAGCACCCTCGATACGTGCGTGCGGTTTTATCCAGCCCACGGCAATGTCAAGGACAAAGGGAAGCTATTGAGTGCCCTTAGTCTTCGCTGCCCCCACGTCCCTTGCTACGCGTGCTATATTTACAAAAATTGGTTTCGAGTTAATCCAATATCCGATTGATGAAGAATTGTGGATAAAATGGTTTTGTCAGATTTCGGTAAATATGGAAAAGCGTTGTTCGACGAACAACATGTTCTATCTAATATATCGTCCTTGCGTCTTTTTCCTATCCATTCCATTTGAAGAGCTCCAAATAACATTACACTTGACAATAGTGGGATAAAAGCATGGTACCCTCTTTGGATGGATGATATCCCTTGCCATTTTTGTTTCATTTTTCGACTCCTCGGTGACATTTCTCTAATACATTCTAGACAACATGTCTGCTTACTAAATCCTGGTTTGAGGTTGTGTGCTTTAGCTAAACGTTCGGCTAATATTCCGTCAAATAGGGCTTTATTCGATATGGAATTCCCCTAATCGTTACAGACTGCGAGGAGCCCATTCAATCTAAGCAAAGATCGCGAGGGGATCCTACTTGATTAGTTCTGTGTTATAGACTTGTTATATATTTCTCGTACTTTAGTACATTAAAAGGGACTGTTTTGTTCCTTTGCAGGAATGGTATTCGTAATACTTTCAAATTATATTTTTTCCCTTACTTTGAGTTGATTAAACTTATTTCGTCCTTGCGGAAGAGTTATTGAGCGCGTTGTCATTTACAAAATGACTAAGAAGAACTATTTGCCCATGCGCCTGCATTAACGTTTTAGAAACATTCAGGTGAAATTGTGAAAATGCATTTAAGGCTGACTTGTGCAGACGCGATTCTCGTTATCCCTTTTTCCTTGATGGTTTAAGTTGTGCGAGAAAATAGAGCAAAAATTTGTTAATCAACCCTTGCTTTCAAACATTTGATTTAACATTTTTGTATATACGACTTATCAAGATCACTTTATCACTCTAATTATGGTATTTCACTATGCTGAGCCGAAAAGTCAATGTGCCCATTTTTCGAATTTGTCATTTTCGAAGTAATTTTTCGTTTCAATGCTAAGCCTTTAGTACTTCTGTTTGATTGAGTGGCGGAAGCAGTTTGCCTATCGTATTTATGATTATTCTAAAGCTTCTTATCTGTAAAGACTTATGACCTTGTTAGCGCGATTCTATGAAGAATATTTGCAAAATTAGCCTCGAGATAGACCTTGCCAAAATGCGCATACGCAATTCGCTGGTAATGAATTTGTTGTCTTTGATTGTGGTTTGGTCTTTTTTTTTGTTTTGAAGATTTGAGAAAATTGCCTTTTACGTGTTACTAAGTAACGATAGCCCAGCAAGATTTTAAGAAAAATAAGAGGAAATGAAATAATTAGAAAAATCTGTTTATTGTGAGGAACTGCTATAAGCAATTAACTTTTATTATTTTATTATTTTTTTGCACAGAATTACAGAAATCATGTTATCCATTGATAGCTATAAAACACTCTAGAGCTTGAATTTAATTTCTGTGAATTTCTTTTTGTACGAATGAAACGGAATAAAAAGGAAGACTTGTCTCCTATTTTTTCTATCGAGATAATGGCAGGGAAATATTCCTGAAGAATTTTCCATCCTTTTCTCGTGCCCCTAAGAATTCATCTGGACTCTTAAAACTACAGTGGTACCTCTTCTATGTTGTCACCCTCGCTTGGAGGTCGACCACTTAAAAAGTTGTCTAAATAAAAATATTATAGTGAAAATGCAAATACTTTGAGACTTTGTATAGTGGTCGCTGAATAGAAGTCAGCCGATTAATTAAGGTAGTCGTAAATTTCCGATTTCCTTTTATCTTCCATCTATCGCGTCACTGATGATATTTTCATATCAGTTTCAAAGTATCGCGATCCAAACATATTCAATTTCTGCTCACTCCAATCCCAATCCTTATAAGATTTGTATCGTATGCCTTGTAATCGCTAAAGTTTTGTCGTAAGATTGTGTTAGTTCCTTGCTGCCATTTGCCGAAAGAAATTAGATTTTTGGAGGTGCAAAGATGTTTGTGTCTTTTTTGCTCTTCCTTAGAATATGCCAAGAAATGAATACT